>NW_028166263.1:0-2500 GCF_964263955.1 Coregonus lavaretus | reverse complement strand
CACTGGACACACACACACTGGACACACACACACACTGGACACACACAAACTGGACACAAACACACACACACTGGACACACACACACACTGGACACACACAAACACACACACACACACACACACACACTGGACACACACACACAGGACACACACACACACACACTGGACAGACACACACTGGACACACACACATACACACACACACTGGAAACACACACACGCACACACACTCACACACTGAACAAACACACATACTGGACACACACACTGGACACACACACACACACACACTGGACAAACACACACAGGACACACACACACACACACTGGACACACACACACACACACACACACACACACACACACACTGGACACACACACACACACACACACTGGACACATTTCCATGTGTAGGATTTTGATGAAAGGAAATCCCATATAGCCTACTGGACAGGACTTTGCTATGGCATCTTCTGTTTGGGTATCTCAGGTCAGGTCTGAGCCATGATCAGAATGTGTCTCTGTGTCTATTTCCAGCCCTGCCATTTCTACCTGTCCTGATCTAGTGTTTCACCCCTGACCTCCTCACACTGTCTCACTGTCCATGTCTGCTTTTAGCTCCCACCTCTACTTCACTGTGTTATAATGGACCTTATGCTTGTTATGTCACCTCTGGAACCAGTTATCAAACATATTGACCTTTCTGACCCTATCCCATGGCCCTACTTTCTACAACTGAACATTTCAATTCCTCTATGAGTTTTGTTTCGTGTCCATTTACTTATGTATGTATTTGTTGTATATTGGGGTTGTGCTGCAGAGCATCATGGGGGTTTGTATGTGTTGAGATGATCACGTTCCAGATAAATGGTTGAACTGATTCCTGTCTCCTGTCTCATCTTTATTGAATTGTTATACAGACGTGGTTATGAAACCCACGAGACATAACAAAATATTGGTGATGAGTAAGTCTGAATCTACAGGAACTATTCTGTCTGGAAGAAGTGGGTTTTTACAACTGTTTAAAACTGTTATTTTCTGTGGTCCAGAATTGGCTAATGTTAGCACAGTGTATTGCTAGCAGAGGCAAGTGCATAGTCGAGCTAGCTAAGAAAGAGAGTTAACCAGTGGTGTAAAGTACTTAAGTAAAAATACTTTAAAGTACTACTTAAGTAGTTTTTTGGGGGTATATGTACTTGACTTTATTATTTATATTCTTGACAACTTTTACTTTTACTTCACTACATTCCTAAAGAAAATAATGTACTTTTTACTCCATACATTTTCCCTGACACCCAAAAGTACTCGTTACATTTTGAATGCTTAGCAGGACAGGAAATGGTCCAATTCACGCACTTATCAAGAGAACATCCCTACTGCCTCTGATCTGGCAGACTCACTAAACACAAATGCTTTGTTTGTAAATTGTCTGAGTGTTGGAGTTTGCCTCTGGCTGAACGTACATTTTAAAAACAAGAAAATCATCTGGTTTGCTTTATGTAAGGAAATTGAAATGATTTATACTTGTACTTTTACTTTTGATACTTTAGTATATTTTAGCAGTTACAATTACTTTTGATAACTTAAGTATATTTAAAACCAAATACTTTTAGACTTTTACTCAAGTAGTATTTTACTGGGTGACTTTCACTTTTAGTTGAGTCATTTTCTATTAAGTTATCTTTACTTTTACTCAAGTATGACAATTGGGTACTTTTTCCACCACTGGCGTTAACATCGTCATGGACGTCAGAAAAGGACTCGAGACGGACGTCGGAGTGGGAAAACTACGTGATTAAAAAGGAGGAATATACAGTGATTAAAGCAAAGGACATTTATTCAACTGTGAAGACAAACCTTTTAATTAAATCTGCTAAATGAGCGAATTTAGGAGGAAACGTCAGTGAGTGAAGTGAATGAAGATCACGTGACTGAGGAAAATATTGCTGTGGTTGAGGACAATATTGAAGTGAGTGACAATCAGGAGCTCACTGAGAAATGAACCATTATTGGAATTGATGGAAACATTGGACAGTTTGATGAAAGTATTGAGCAGTGGAGCTCATATACAGAACGGTTTGAATATTTTGTTCTTGTAAATGACATGGATGAGGACAACATTGTGCCTACATGTTTTAGTGTAATGGGGCCAAAGACATTTATTTTATTTTATGGGAGCAACAGTGTAGGATGTATAACCATAACTATGCACCTTTGTCACCTGTGTCTGTATTAAAGGAGAGCTCATAGACAAAGCAAACAGATGCTCCATGAAGCACCTCGGCTTTGTCACCTGTGTCTGTATTAAAGGAGAGCTCATAGACAAAGCAAACAGATGCTCCATGAAGCACCTCGGCTTTGTCACCTGTGTCTGTATTAAAGGAGAGCTCATAGACAAAGCAAACAGATGCTCCATGAAGCACCTCGGCTTTGTCACCTGTGTCTGTATTAAAGGAGAGCTCTTAGACAAAGCAAACAGACGCTCCGTGGAGCACCTCGG
>NW_028166264.1:0-13604 GCF_964263955.1 Coregonus lavaretus | reverse complement strand
TGGTTACAACTTCTCTGGCTGCCTGTTTCTGCTACTGCACACCTCCTTCTCTGGCTGCCTGTTGCTGCTACTGCACACCTCCTTCTCTGGCTGCCTGTTGCTGCTACTGCACACCTCCTTCTCTGGCTGCCTGTTTCTGCTACTGCACACCTCCTTCTCTGGCTGCCTGTTGCTGCTACTGCACACCTCCTTCTCTGGCTGCCTGTTTCTGCTACTGCACACCTCCTTCTCTGGCTGCCTGTTTCTGCTACTGCACACCTCCTTCTCTGGCTGCCTGTTGCTGCTACTGCACACCTCCTTCTCTGGCTGCCTGTTGCTGCTACTGCACACCTCCTTCTCTGGCTGCCTGTTTCTGCTACTGCACACCTCCTTCTCTGGCTGCCTGTTGCTGCTACGGCACACCTCCTTCTCTGGCTGCCTGTTGCTGCTACTGCACACCTCCTTCTCTGGCTGCCTGTTGCTGCTACTGCACACCTCCTTCTCTGGCTGCCTGTTTCTGCTACTGCACACCTACTTCTCTATACATGACATCAACTGGTAAATAATTAACATTTGCAAAACCAGGGTTCAGTCTTCGACTAAATAAACCTTGTTGGAAGTTAGAAGATGCTGTGTATATTTGTCTTAGTGAGCTTGGCGCTAAGGCTCAAGGCTTCATCATGTATCTGTCTGTGTTGTTTTAATTCAGTAGTCTACTAGTCACTCTCCTATGCTGTAGTGTTTCCTCTGGGACTGATGGTTCAGTTGATTGTTTGAATTGATCGTTCAGTTGATTGTTTTGAATTGAAGGTTCAGTTGATTGTATGAATTGATGGTTCAGTTGATTGTTTGAATTTTAGGGCGGCAGGTCGTCTAGCGGTTAAGAGTGTTGGGCTTGTAACCGAAAGTTCACTTGTTTGGACACCCGAGCTGACTAAGCGAAAAATCTGTCGATGTGCCCTTGAGCAAGGCACTTAACCCTAATTGCTCCTGTAAGTTGTTCTGGATAAGAGCGTCTGCTAAATGACTAAAAATGTCAAATGTAAATTTGCCACTAAGCTTGTTCGCGTGCAGTTAAATTAGATATTAAGGGTTTTACATCATACTGTATCTGTTTAAATATGTAGAAGCTACATATTCTATGTGGCCCCTAGCACTCTAACACAAAATATTCTGACACATCTTTTGAAAAATATATTTGAAATGCGTCAAAGCAATTGTCTTTCTTGACTATATCTTGTGAAATATTATTGAGAATGCCTTTTTTTTGTTTGTGGTTGGGAGAAAGTAGAGAAAAAAAAACGTAACCTCTGTTGATGCGGTTGTTGTCAGTCGGTTGATGCTTAACAATCCATGACCCCTTCCTGTACTGGTCACTTTGTGGTTGACCCCTTTCTGGGGTCACGATCTCTTTACCATACTGTAGCTGTGGATGGCATTAACAGACAATTACAACACATTCAACCTCTTTTTGAGACTGAGCATTTTCTGCTGAATATGCTTTGTACACGGTGCATGTAATAGAAAGCAATGAATGAAGAGAAACTAAACACCTATCTAACTACACTTAGATAAACATAGACCTATCTAACTACACTTAGATAAACATAGACCTATCTAACTACACGTAGATAAACATAGACCTATCTAACTACACTTAGATAAACATAGACCTATCTGACTACACTTAGATAAACATAGACCTATCTAACTACACTTAGATAAACATAGACCTATCTGACTACACTTAGATAAACATAGACCTATCTAACTACACTTAGATAAACATAGACCTATCTGACTACACTTAGATAAACATAGACCTATCTAACTACACTTAGATAAACATAGACCTATCTGACTACACTTAGATAAACATAGCTTTGAAACACAACACAATTTAAGCCAATGTTCCCTATAGATGCCTATCTGTCAAAACAGATGATTTTTCCCTCCCGTTTTTTGCCCATCTCTCCAGTCTCGATACAACTATGACAAAAAACAACCAACAAAAATTGGTCAGATCTCCTGCAGCTCTGTCGCACGCTGGGTCTGTACATAGTCAATGGTAGGCTTCGAGTAGACTCCTCTGGTAGGTACACCTACAGCTCATCCCTTGGAAGTAGTACTGTAGATTGCTTTATCACTGACCTCAACCCAGAGTCTCTCAGAGCGTTCACAGTCAGCCCACTGACACCCCTATCAGATCACAGCAAAATCACAGTCTACCTGAACACAGCAATACTCGATCATGAGGCATCAAAGCCAAAGGAACTGCACAATATTAAGAAATGCTATAGATGGAAGGAAGGTAGGTGTATAAGCCTACCAGAAAACAATAGGTAATAACAAATTCCATCCCTTTTAGACAACTTCCTGGACAAAACATTTCACTGTAATAGTGAAGGTGAAACTTGGCAGTAGAAACACTAAACAGTATATTTCACCTTTCAGCTTCCCTATCAAATCAAAACCTTTCAAGCATGCAACCTAAGAAAATTAACAACAATGACAAATGGTTTGATGAAGAATGCAAAAACCTAAGAAAGAAATTGAGAAATCTATCCAACCAAAAACATAGAGACCCAAAAAACCTGAGTCTACACCTTCACTATGGTGAATCACTAAAACAATACAGAAATGCATTACGGAAAAAGAAGGAACAGCACATCAGAAATCAGCTCAATGTAATTGAAGAATCCATAGAATTTAACCACTTCTGGGAAAATTGGAACACACTAAACAAACAACAACACAAAGAGTTATCTATCCAAAACGGAGATGTGTGGATAAACCACTTCTCCAATCTTTTTGGCTCTATAACATAGAACAAACAGCAAAAACATATACAGTGAGGGAAAAAAGTATTTGATCCCCTGCTGATTTGTACGTTTGCCCAATGACAAAGAAATGATCAGTCTATAATTTTAATGGTAGGTTTATTTGAACAGTGAGAGACAGAATAACAACAAAAAAATCAAGAAAAACACATGTCAAAAATGTTATAATTGATTTGCATTTCAATGTGGGAAATAATATTTGAATCCCTCTGCAAAACATGACTTAGTACTTCGGTGGCAAACCCTTATTGGCAATCACAGAGGTCAGACGTTTCTTGTAGTTGGCCACCAGGTTTGCACACATCTCAGGAGGGATTTTGTCCCACTCCTCTTTGCAGATCTTCTCCAAGTCATTAAGGTTTCGAGGCAAACGTTTGGCAACTCGAACCTTCAGCTCCCTCCACATATTTTATATGGGATTAAGGTCTGGAGACTGGCTAGGCCACTCCAGGACCTTAATGTGCCTCTTCTTGAGCACTCATTTTTTGCCTTGGCCGTGTGTTTTGGGTCATTGTCATGCTGGAATACCCATCCACGACCCATTTTCAATGCCCTGGCTGAGGGAAGGAGGTTCTCACCCAAGATTTGACGGTACATGGCCCCGTCCATCGTCCCTTTGATGCGGTGAAGTTGTCCTGTCCCCTTAGCAGAAAAACACCCCCAAAGCATAATGTTTCCACCTCCATGTTTGACGGTGGGAATGGTGTTCTTGGGGTCATAGGCAGCAATCCTCCTCATCCAAACACGGCGAGTTGAGTTGATAACCAAAGAGCTCGATTTTGGTCTCATATGACCACAACACTTTCACCCAGTTCTCCTCTGAATCATTCAGATGTTCATTGGCAAACTTCAGACGGCCCTGTATATGTGCTTTCTTGAGCAGGGGGACCTTGCGGGCACTGCAGGATTTCAGTCCTTCACGGCGTAGTGTGTTACCAATTGTTTTCTTGGTGACTATGGTCCCAGCTGCCTTGAGATCATTGACAAGATCCTCCCGTGTAGTTTTGGGCTGATTCCCTCACATGCTACCACTAGAGTGAAAGCACCGCCAGCATTCAAAAGTGACCAAACATCAGCCAGGAAGCATAGGAACTGAGAAGTGGTCTGTAGTCACCACCTGCAAAACCAGTCCTTTATTGGGGGTGTCTTGCTAATTGACTATACTTTCCACCTGTTGTCTATTCCATTTGCACAACAGCATGTGACATTTATTGTCAATCAGTGTTGCTTCCTAAGTGGACAGTTTGATTTCACAGAAGTGTGATTGACTTGGAGTTACATTGTGTTGTTTAAGTGTTCCCTTTAATTTTTTTGAGCAGTGTATATACATACATACACATACACATACACATACATACATATAAATACATACAGATGAAGTCGGAAGTTTACATACACTTAGTTTGGAGTCATTAAAACTTGTTTTTCAGACACTCCACAAATGTCTTGTTAACAAACTATAGTTTTGGCAAGTCGATTAGGACATCTACTTTGTGCATGACACAAGTAATTTTTCCAACAATTGTTTACAGACAGATTATTTCACTTATAATTCACTGTATCACAATTCCAGTGGGTCAGATGTTTACATACAGTGGGGAAAAAAAGTATTTAGTCAGCCACAAATTGTGCAAGTTCTCCCACTTAAAAAGATGAGAGAGGCCTGTAATTTTCATCATAGGTACACGTCAACTATGACAGACAAAATGAGAAAAAATAATCCAGAAAATCACATTGTAGGATTTTTAATGAATTTATTAGCAAATTATGGTGGAAAATAAGTATTTGGTCAATAACAAAAGTTTCTCAATACTTTGTTATATACCCTTTGTTGGCAATGACACAGGTCAAACGTTTTCTGTAAGTCTTCACAAGGTTTTCACACACTGTTGCTGGTATTTTTGCCCATTCCTCCATGCAGTTCTCCTCTAGAGCAGTGATGTTTTGGGGCTGTCACTGGGCAACACGGACTTTCAACTCCCTCCAAAGATTTTCTATGGGGTTGAGATCTGGAGACTGGCTAGGCCACTCCAGGACCTTGAAATGCTTCTTACGAAGCCACTCCTTCGTTGCCCGGGCGGTGTGTTTGGGATCATTGTCATGCTGAAAGACCCAGCCACGTTTCATCTTCAATGCCCTTGCTGATGGAATGAGGTTTTCACTCAAAATCTCACGATACATGGCCCCATTCATTCTTTCCTTTACACGGATCAGTCGTCCTGGTCCCTTTGCAGAAAAACAGCCCCAAAGCATGATATTTCCACCCCCATGATTCACAGTAGGTATGGTGTTCTTTGGATGCAACTCAGCATTCTTTGTCCTCCAAACATGACGAGTTGAGTTTTTACCAAAAAGTTATATTTTGGTTTCATCTGACCATATGACATTCTCCCAATCCTCTTCTGGATCATCCAAATGCACTCTAGCAAACTTCAGACGGGCCTGGACATGTACTGGCTTAAGCATGGGGACACGTCTGGCACTGCAGGATTTGAGTCCCTGGCGGCGTAGTGTGTTACTGATGGTAGGCTTTGTTACTTTGGTCCCAGCTCTCTGCAGGTCATTCACTAGGTCCCCCCGTGTGGTTCTGGGATTTTTGCTCACCGTTCTTGTGATCATTTTGACCCCACGGGGTGAGATCTTGCGTGGAGCCCCAGATCGAGAGAGATTATCAGTGGTCTTGTATGTCTTCCATTTCCTAATAATTGCTCCCACAGTTGATTTCTTCAAACCAAGCTGCTTACCTATTGCAGATTCAGTCTTCCCAGCCTGGTGCAGGTCTACAATTTTGTTTCTGGTGTCCTTTGACAGCTATTTGGTCTTGGCCATAGTGGAGTTTGGAGTGTGACTGTTTGAGGTTGTGGACAGGTGTCTTTTATACTGATAACAAGTTCAAACAGGTGCCATTAATACAGGTAACGAGTGGAGGACAGAGGAGCCTCTTAAAGAAGAAGTTACAGGTCTGTGAGAGCCAGAAATCTTTCTTGTTTGTAGGTGACCAAATACTTATTTTCCACCATAATTTGCAAATAAATTCATAAAAAATCCTACAATGTGATTTTCTGGAAAGAAAATTCTCAATTTGTCTGTCATAGTTGACGTGTACCTATGATGAAAATTACAGGCCTCTCTCATCTTTTTAAGTGGGAGAACTTGCACAATTGGTGGCTGACTAAATACTTTTTTTCCCCACTGTACACTAAGTTGACTGTGACTTTAAACAGCTTGGAAAATTCCAGAAAATGATTTCATGGCTTTAGAAGCTTCTGATAGGCTAATTGACATCATTTGAGTCAATTGGAGGTGTACCTGTGGATTTATTTCAAGGCGTACCTTCAAACTCAGTGCCTCTTTGCTTGAAATCATGGGAAAATCAAAAGAAATCAGCCAAGACCTCAGAAAAAGTATTGTAGACCTCCACAAGTCTGGTTCATCCTTGGGAGCAATTTCCAAACGCCTGAAGGTACCACGTTCATCTGTACAAACAATAGTACGCAAGTATAAACACCCATGGGACCGCGCAGCTGTCATACCGCTCAGGAAGGAGATGCGTTCTGTCTCCTAGAGGTGAACGTACTTTGGTGTGAAAAGTGCAAATCAATCCCAGAACAACAGCAAAGGACCTTGTGAAGATGCTGGAGGAAACAGGTACAAACGTATCTATATCCACAGTAAAACGAGTCCTATATCGACATAACCTGAAAGGCTGCTCAGCAAGGAAGAAGCCACTGCTCCAAAACCGCCATAAAAAAGCCAGACTACGGTTTGCAACTGCACATAGGGACAAAGATCGTAATTTTTATAGAAATGTCCTCTGGTCTGATGAAACAAAAATAGAACTGTTTGGCCATAATGACCATCGTTATATTTGGAGGAAAAATGGGATGGCTTGCAAGCCGAAGAACACCATCCCAACTGTGAAGCACAGGGGTGGCAGCAACATGCTGTGGGGGTGCTTTGCTGCAGGAGGGACTGGTGCACTTCACAAAATAGATGGCATCATGAGGAAGGAAAATTATGGATATATTGAAGCAACATCTCAAGACATCAGTCAGGAAGTTAAAGCTTGGTCGCAAATGGGTCTTCCAAATGGACAATGACCTCAAGCATACTTCCAAAGTTGTGGCAAAATGGCTTAAGGACAACAAAGTCAATATATTGGAGTGGCCATCACAAAGCCCTGACCTCAATCCAATAGAACATTTGTGGGCAGAACTGAAGAATCGTGTGCGAGCAAGGAGGCCTACAAACCTGACTCAGTTACACCAGCTCTGTCTGGAGGAATGGGCCAAAATTCACCCAAATTATTGTGGGAAGCTTGTGGAAGGCTACCCGAAATGTTTGACCCAAGTTAAACAATGTAAAGGCAATGCTACCAAATACTAATTGAGTGTATGTTAACTTCTGACCCCACTGGGAATGTGATGAAAGAAATAAAAGCTTAAATAAATAATTCTCTCTACTATTTTTCTGACATTTCACATTCTTAAAATATAGTGGTGATCCTAACTGACCTAAGACAGGGAATCTTTACTAGGATTAAATGTCAGGAATTGTGAAAAACTGAGTTTAAATGTATTTGGCTAAGGTGTATGTAAACTTCCGACTTCAACTGTAGCTGTACCATGATATTTGCATTGTTACCAAGTAACCCTCCAATTGTTCTCCACTATTCCCCCCGCTAAAGCCCCTCCCCATCCCAAGTTGGGTTGTCATCCCAGTGATCGGCATACCACCCTTGTCCCCCCAGATCCCTAGGGCCCCGAGAGGCCAGGACCCATCCTTCAAAAACAGCTCACAGTGCCACCCACAAAACAGAAGCAGGTCAACCTCCAAAAGCATTTCCAATGCTCTCACCTCAATATATATATATATAGCTATTAAAAATATATATCTATTCAAATATCTTGCATATCTTAATTTCTATCATTATTAACTAATATGTGTAATAATGTTGGCAGTTCATGCGAAGGATTGTTACCTATAACCCGGATTGCCATTGTATTACATTATGTTTTTGTCAAGCAATTATTATTTTAGCAAACAATTATTGTGGTTCATCCTATATTCTCCCTAACGTCCTTACCCCCTTGCAACAGATGTGGGATACACACACACACGCACGCACATACTCTAACACACTCAAGTCCTAGGTGATGGAGATCAGATCTGATCCAGATGTGTGAAAGTTAGTGTATAAGCTAATGATCCATCATGTATGACATTTGGGCAGACTTGTTACAAAATAGCCCAGTATTGCAATGCTTCACTGGATCAATCTGAAACTTTGCCCACACACTGCTGCCATCTAGTGGCCAACATTGAAACTGCGCCTAAACTACAATATTATATTATAATATAATATAACATAATATGCCATTTAGCAGACGCTTTTATCCAAAGCGACTTACAGTCATGTGTGCATACATTTTTACGTATGGGTGATCCCGGGATCGAACCCACTACCCCTGGCGTTACAAGCGCCGTGCTCTACCAGCTGAGCTACAGTGGCCTTTCTCTTACATTTCAAAGATGATGGAACAAAATAAAGTATAGAAAACACATTTTTGTTTGTATTATCTTTTACCAGATCTAGTGTGTTATATTCTCCTACATTAATTTAACATTTCCACAAACTTCAAAGTGTTTCCTTTCAAATGGTATCAAGAATATACATATCCTTGCTTCAGGTCCTGAGCTACAGGCAGTTAGATTTGGGTGTGTCATTTTAGGCAAAAAATGATAAAAAAGGGTCAGATCCTTAAGAGGTTAACATCATCCTCAGCTCTGTCATCTTCCCCAATGTTTGGGACCAAGGACTGATATCCCCAATCCAAAAAAGTGGAGACAAATTTGACCCCAATAACTGCTGTGGGATATGCGACAACAGCAACCTTGGGAAAATCCTCTGAATTATCATTAATGACAGACTTGTACATTTCCTCAGTCAAAACAATGTACTGAGCAAATGTAAAATTGGCTTTTTACCAAATTACTCTACGACAGACCACATATTCACCCTGCACACACTAATTCACAAACAAACAAACCAAAAAAATAAAAGGCAAAGTCTTCTCATGCTTTGTTGACTTCAAAAAAGCTTTTGACTGAATTTGGCATGAGGGTGTGCTATACAAATTGATGGAAAGTGGTGTTGGGGGAAAAACATTAGACATTATAAAATGAATGTACACAAACTACAAGTGTGCGGTTAAAATTGGCAAAAAACACACACATTTCTTTCCACAGGGCAGTGGGGTAAGACAGGGATGCAGCTTGAGCCCAACCCTCTTCAACATATATTTCAACGAGTTGGCAAGGGCACAAGAACAGTCTGCAGCACCCGGCCTCAGCCTACTAGAATCTGATGTCAAATGTCTACTGTTTGCTGATGATCTGGTGCTTCTTTCCCCAACCAAGGAGGGCCTGCAGCAGCACCTAGATCTTCTCTACAGATTCTGTCAGACCTGGGCCCTGACAGTAAATGTCAGTAAGACACAAATAATGGTTTTCCAAAAAAGGTCCAGTTGCCAGGACCACAAATACAAATTCCATCTAGACACTGTTGCCGTAGAGCACACAAAAAACGATACATACCTCGGCCTAAACATCAGCGCTACAGGTAACTTACACAAAGCTGTGAACGATCTGAAGGAACATGAAATTTGACATACCAATAATGATCTGGCAAAAAATACTTGAATCAGTTATAGAACACATTGCCCTTTATGATTGTGAGGTCTGGGGTCCGCTCACCGACCAAGAATTCACAAAATGGGAAAAACACCAAATTGGTGCATGCAGAATTCTTAAAAAAGATCCTCCTTGTACAACGCAAAAACACCAAATAATGCATGCAGAGCAGAATTAGGCCGATAACCACTAATTATCAAAATCCAGAAAAGAGCTGTTAAATTCTACAACCACCTAAAAGGAAGCGATTCCCAAACCTTCATAACAAAGCCATCACCTACAGAGAGATGAACTTGGAGAAGAGTCCCCTAAGCAAACTGGTCCTGGAGCTCTATTCACAAACACAAACAGACCCCAGGACAGCAGCACAATTAGACCCAACCAAATCATGAGAAAACTAAAAACATAATTACTTGACACATTGGAAATAATTAATAAAAACACATAGTAAACTAGAATGCTATTTGGTCCTAAACAAAGAGTACACAGTGGCAGAATACCTGACCACTGTGACTGACGCAAAATTAAGGAAAGCTTTGACTATGTACAGACTTAGTGATCATAGCCTTGCTATTGAGAAAGGCCGCCGTAGGCAGACCTGGCTCTCAAGAGAAGACAGGCTATGTGCACACTGCCTACAAAATGAGGTGGAAACTGAGCAGCACTTCCTAACCTCTTGCCAAATGTATGACCATATTTGAGACATATTTCCCCAAAGAATTCGAAAACAAATCCAATTTTGATAAACTCCCATATCTATTGGGTGAAATACCACAGTGTGCAATCACAGCAGCAAGATTTGTGACCTGTTGCCACAAGAAAAGGGCAACCAGTGAAGAACAAACTCCATTGCAAATACAACACATATATATTTTATTTATTTTCCCTTTTGTACTTTAACTATTTGCACATCATTACAACACTGTACATAGACATAATATGACGTTTGAAATGTGAACTTGTGTGAGTGTATATTTACTGTTCATTTTATATAGTTTATTTAACTTTTGTTTATTATCTATTTCACTTGCTTTGGCAATGTAAACATATGTTTCCCATGCCAATGAAGCCCCTTGAATTGAATTGAGAGAGAGAGAGCTAGAGAGATAGCTAAAAAGAGCGCTAGAACGAGCGAGAGAGAGAGAGGGGGGAGGGGAGAACAATTGGAATGGCACAAGGTTGTATGGTTGTCCTGGAAACATCAAATGGCTAATCTAGGATGCGTTATGGAGCGGCACACTATAACATACTTTTAAAGGTAATGTACGCTCGAGCCAACATGTGCAGCGTTTCCCATTAATGCGATCTCTGCAAATGTCGGGGAAAATGCCTTTAATTGTCATCTGTATACTGCACCGCGTTATAATGCACCACCTTCCATTTAATCCTGTTTTACTGTTCATTTGATGTGTTGACATCTTGACCTCAGATGTGGCCTTTTCACACATACGTACAATAGATGTCTGTTAGAACATTCAAACCATTTCACACCTAAATACACTCCTGGCAAGGTTTTCTGGAGTTTCCATTCAGCCAGTAATGTGGTTTCCTGCGGTAGATGTCGGTAGAATATGCTTTGCTGTCCTTCCAGCTCTGGTTCTGGTTAGCACGGATCAAAGCTGATGTACGAGATCAGATCTCCCTGTCCAGCTTTCTGTCCTCGTTCCTTTCCTCAGTTTTCCACTCCTGTCTGTCTTTATGTGTCTTTATGGCCTGGCAGGCAGTGGCCACGTATTCACGGCTCTATAGCCTCATTGTGACATCATCAGGGGGGGACAGAGCGTGTCCAGGGTGCTGTGTCCGGTTAGAGCAGACAGGCCTAAAATAGACTTTTGATTTCTCACTCGTTTTAACTGTCACAGGTGGCCTTCCATGTTCTCATCCAAACGCCTCTTTCCCCCTCCTCCTCTTCTCTCTCTCCCTTCTTCCTCCTCTTCCTCCTACTATTTCACTGTTAATTTCTGTCCACCTTTTCTGTCACTAAATATTATGTATTTTAACAAGAAACCTAATCGTCTGTTATTTTGATTGAAATATGTGGTGGAATAATTGATGGGATATAGTGAAAGGAGAATGAAATCTCAGAAAATCACAAACCATAAATGATACCCATGGCACAGAAAACTACACATAACACACTGTGTTACTCAACAATACTTTAATACACAGAGCCAAAACTCCTTCAATTATGTTGGCATGGCCACTTATTCAATAACGTTCCATGTCAAATATTTATAACCACAATGCACAACACATTGAGTGTATGAGTGACCTCCCACATGTAGCTGTCAGGTTGGGGGAAGAAGGGAGGGGTGGGGGGGGGGGGGGGGGGGTTTGGGCTGGGTAATCTCCATGGTAACTCACTTCTTTCCTGACATCATGGTTCTAATTTAGTGTCACCAGTTTTATTGCCTCTGAAATTCAATCTAGGCAGCAGCTTGTGCCCGTTACGCCACATGATAGTCACTCCCCCTTGCCGCCTTACACTCACACACAGACACACGCACGCACGCACGCACACACACACACACACACACACACACACACACACACACACACACACACACACACACACACACACACACACACACACACACACACACACACACACACACACACACACACACACACACACACACACACACACACACACACACACACACACACACACACACACACACAAACACACACACACACACACACACACATACACACACAATGACAAATACACATGTGCACACAAAATGACACAAACACAACCCCATCTCCACCCTGTCCCACTCTAACCAACACAAGAGGCCAGCAGGGCCTTTTTTGGGCACAAGACAGAGGTGTGCCCGGTCCATAATCTCAACTCCCAGAACAAACCATACCAAGGCCCTCTGAGTGGATAATAAATATTTATAGAAGCTTAAAGGGATACTTTGAGATTTTGGCAATGAGGCCCTTTATCTGCGTACCCAGAGTCAGATTAACTTGTGAATACCATTTTCATGTCTGTCCAGTATGAAGGAAGTTGGAGGTAGTTTCGCAGGCAAATGCTAACTAGCGTTAGCGCAATGAGTGGAAGCCTATGGGTATCCACGAGTTCATCTCACTCTGGGGAAGTAGATAAAGGAGCTCATTGCCAAAATCCCGAAGTATCCCTTTAAGCTAAACATTCACACTCAGGCCGGCATAAAGATTCATCACATGAGCTTCAGAGGTTGCTGCTCGTATCAGCTAGTGGGTTGCTGCTCGTCTCAGCCAGTGGGTTGCTGCTCGTGTCAGCCAGTGGGTTGCTGCTCGTGTCAGCCAGTGGGTTGCTGCTCGTCTCAGCCAGTGGGTTGCTGCTCGTCTCAGCCAGTGGGTTGCTGCTCGTGCCAGCCAGTGGGTTGCTGCTCGTCTCAGCCAGTGGGTTGCTGCTCGTCTCAGCCAGTGGGTTGCTGCTCGTGCCAGCCAGTGGGTTGCTGCTCGTGTCAGCCAGTGGGTTGCTGCTCGTGTCAGCCAGTGGGTTGCTGCTCGTCTCAGCCAGTGGGTTGCTGCTCGTGTCAGCCAGTGGGTTGCTGCTCATCTCAGCCAGTGGGTTGCTGCTCGTCTCAGCCAGTGGGTTGCTGCTCGTCTCAGCCAGTGGGTTGCTGCTCGTGTCAGCCAGTGGGTTGCTGCTCGTCTCAGCCAGTGGGTTGCTGCTCGTGTCAGCCAGTGGGTTGCTGCTCGTGTCAGCCAGTGGGTTGCTGCTCGTCTCAGCCAGTGGGTTGCTGCTCGTCTCAGCCAGTGGGTTGCTGCTCGTGTCAGCCAGTGGGTTGCTGCTCGTCTCAGCCAGTGGGTTGCTGCTCGTATCAGCCAGTGGGTTGCTGCTCGTCTCAGCCAGTGGGTTGCTGCTCGTGTCAGCCAGTGGGTTGCTGCTCGTCTCAGCCAGTGGGTTGCTGCTTGTGTCAGCCAGTGGGTTGCTGCTCGTGTCAGCCAGTGGGTTGCTGCTCGTGTCAGCCAGTGGGTTGCTGCTCGTCTCAGCCAGTGGGTTGCTGCTTGTGTCAGCCAGTGGGTTGCTGCTCGTGTCAGCCAGTGGGTTGCTGCTTGTGTCAGCCAGTCGGTTGCTGCTCGTGTCAGCCAGTG
>NW_028166265.1:0-56414 GCF_964263955.1 Coregonus lavaretus | reverse complement strand
GATTAGGCCTAATTAATTTATTTCAATTGACTGATTTCCTTAAATGAACTGTAACTCCGTAAAATCGTTGAATTTGTTGCATGTTGCGTTTACACTTTTGTTCAATATTTTACACTACCAGTCAAAAAGTTTGGACACACCTACTCATTCAAGGGTTTTTCTTTATTTTTACTATTTTTTACATTGTAGAATAATAGTGAGGACATCAAAACTATGAAATAACACATATGGAATTATGTAGTAACCAAAAAAGTGTTAAACCAATCAAAATATATTTAGACCGGTGGAAATTTGTCCTTTGGTCTGGAGTCCAAATTGGAGATTTTTGGTTCCAACCGCCGTGTCTTTGTGAGACGCGGTTTGGGTGAATGGATGATCTCCGCATGTAGTTCCACAGTAAAGCATGGAGGAGGAGGTGTTATGGTGTGGGGGTGCTTTGCTGGTGACACTGTCTGTGATTTATTTAGAATTCAAGGCACACTTAACCAGCATGGCTACCACAGCATTCTGCAGCGATACGCCATCCCATCTGGTTTGGGCTTAGTGGGACTATCATTTGTTTTTCAACAGGATAATGGCCCAGCACACCTCCAGGCTGTGTAAGGGCTATTTTACCAAGAAGGAGAGTAATGGAGTGCTGCATCAGATGACCTGGCCTCCACAATCCCCCAACCTCAACCCAATTGAGATGGTTTGGGATGAGTTGGACGGCAGAGTGATGGAAATGCAGCCAACAAGTGCTAAGCACATGTGGGATCTCCTTCAAGACTGTTGGAAAAGCATTCCAGGTGAAGCTGGTTGAGAGAATGCCAAGAGTGTGCAAAGCTGTCATCAAGGCAAAGGTGGCTATTTGAAGAAGCTCAAATATAAAATATATTTTGACTTGTTTAACACTTTTTTGGTTACTACATGATTCCATATGTGTTACAGTGCCTTGCAAAAGTATTCATCCCCCTTGGTGTTTTTCCTATTTTGTTGCATTACAACCTGTCATTTAAATGGATTTTTATTTGGATTTCATGTAATGGACATATACAAAATAGTCAAAATTGGTGAAGTGAAATGAAAAAAATAACTTGTTTCAAAAAATTCAAAAAATAAATAACGGAAAAGTGGTGCGTGCATATGTATTCAACCCCTTTGCTATGAAGCCCCTAAATAAGATCTGGTGCAACCAATTACCTTCAGAAGTCACATAATTCGTTAGATTGCACACAGGTGGACTTTATTTAAGTGCCACATGATCTGTCACATGATCTCAGTATATATACACCTGTTCTGAAAGTCTGCAACACCACTAAGCCAGGGGCTTAGCAAGCGGCACCATGAAGACCAAGGAGCTCTCGAAACAGGTCAGGGACAAAGTTGTGGAGAAGTACAGATCAGGGTTGGGTATAAAAAAAATATCAAAAACTTTGAACATCCCACGGAGCACCATTAAATCCATTATTAAAAAATTGAAAGAATATGGCACCACAACAAACCTGCCAAGAGAGGGCCGCCCACCAAAACTCACAGACCAGGCAAGGAGGTCATTAATCAGAGAGGCAACAAAGAGACCAAAGATAACCCTGAAGGAGCTGCAAAGCTCCACAGCGGAGATTGGAGTATCTGTCCATAGGACCACTTTAAGCCGTACACTCCACAGAGCTGGGCTTTACGGAAGAGTGGCCAGAAAAAAGCCATTGCTTAAAGAAAAAAATAAGCAAACACGTTTGGTGTTCGCCAAAAGGCATGTGGGAGACTCCCCAAACATATGGAGAAGGTACTCTGGTCAGATGAGACTAAAATTGAGCTTTTTGGCCATCAAGGAAAACGCTATGTCTGGCACAAACCCAACACCTCTCATCACCCCAAGAACACCATCCCCATAGTGAAGCATGGTGGTGGCAGCATCATGCTGTGAGGATGTTTTTCATCGGCAGGGACTGGGAAACTGTTCTTGAGGGAAACTTGTTTCAGTCTTCCAGAGATTTGAGACTGGGATGGAGGTTCACCTTCCAGCAGGACAATGACCCTAAGCATACTGCTAAAGCAACACTCAATTGGTTTATGGGGAATCATTTAAATGTCTTGGAATGACCTAGTCAAAGCCCAGACCTCAATCCAATTGAGAATCTGTGGTATGACTTAAAGATTGCTGTACACCAACTTGAAGGAGCTGGAGCAGTTTTGCCTTGAAGAATGGGCAAAAATCCCAGTGGCTAGATGTGCCAAGCTTATAGAGACATACCTCAGGAGACTTGCAGCTGTAATTGCTGCAAAAGGTGGCTCTACAAAGTATTGACTTTGGGGGGGGTGAATAGTTATGCACGCTCAAGTTTTCTGTTTTTTTGTCTTATTTCTTGTTTCACACCAAAAAATATTTTGCATCTTCAAAGTGGTAGGCATGTTGTGTAAATCAAATGATACAAACCCTCCAAAAATCCATTTTAATTCCAGGTTGTAAGGCAACAAAATAGGAAAAATGCCATGGGGGGTGAATACTTTCGCAAGCCACTGTATTTCATAGTTTTGATGTCTTCATTATTATTTTACAATGTAGAAAATAGTAAAAATAAAGAAAAACCCTTGAATGAGTAGGTGTGTCCAAACTTTTGACTGGTACTGTGTATATACAGTGGGGAGAACAAGTATTTGATACACTGCCGATTTTGCAGGTTTTCCTACTTACAAAGCATGTAGAGGTCTGTAATTTTTATCATAGGTACACTTCAACTGTGAGAGACGGAATCTAAAACAAAAATCCAGAAAATCACATTGCATTTTATTGCATGACATAAGTATTTGATCACCTACCAACCAGTAAGAATTCCGGCTCTCACAGACCTTTTAGTTTTTCTTTAAGAAGCCCTCCTGTTCTCCACTCATTACCTGTATTAACTGCACCTGTTTGAACGTGTTACCTGTATAAAAGACACCTGTCCACACACTCAATCAAACAGACTCCAACCTCTCCACAATGGCCAAGACCAGAGAGCTGTGTAAGGACATCAGGGATAAAATTGTAGACCTGCACAAGGCTGGGATGGGCTACAGTACATTACTTAAAAATCATACAATGTGATTTTCTGGATTTTTGTTTTAGATTCCGTCTCTCACAGTTGAAGTGTACCTATGATAAAAATTACAGACCTCAACATGCTTTGTAAGTAGGAAAACCTGCAAAATCGGCAGTGTATCAAATACTTGTTCTCCCCACTGTGTATATATATATAATATATATATATATATATATATAGAGAGAGAGAGAGAGAGAGACCCCACCACCACCTTCTGCCTCTCACTCATCATTATTACTGCAGGAGTGGAGGAGGTCATGTGTGTGTGCGCGTCCCCTGGTCTCCTGGCCTTATCCATAAAGCCCTAGTGCTTACCCTTCCATCAGTCCCTCCCCCCACCCCACCCCCTCTCCTCCCGCCCTCCCCCGGGGCTGTCTGAGGGGTAAGCACTAGGGCTTTATAGATAAGGACAGGAGACCGGGGGAGTAGGGAGGGAGGAGAAGGGGGGGAGGAAGTGACTGATGGACGGGGGTAGGAGGGAGGAGAGAAGATATACTGGGAGGGACGGAGCGAGGGGGGGATGTAGGAGAAGGAGGAGGAAGGGAGGATGAGAGATCACTCTTCTATTTAATGTGGACTGATATTGCTTTTCATGTAATCATTTGATAATGGATTGTACTTTCACTCCATGTCAAAGCCTTTTACATGTATTGGGCTAGCTAGTCCACCTCAATCACCCACCACGGCAGCCATTTTGTGCCAGAAGAACCTTACCACATCACAGAGCCATGACAATAGAGATACCTTTTTACTTATATGAAAATGTGAATAAAAATGCAACCTTACACTACCTCCCTTTGTCTGACTTACCGGTGTGGTTGTTACATAGAGGGGACCCTGGACCATCACCTAGGACATGTAATTTCAGATGGTTCCATCATAACACACTGGTTGAATCAATTAATTGACGTCTGTACCCAGTGGGAAAGCTCCTTTCAAAGATGAGCTGAGAGGGACAGATCATTTACATTTTTACATTTTAGTTATTTAGCAGACGCTCTTATCCAGAGCGACTTACAGTTAGTGAGTGCATACATTTTCATCTGCTGGAGATCAAGGAGGAGAGAGGGTGGAGGGTGGAGGGTGAAGGGTGGAGGGTGAAGGGTGGAGGGTGGAGGGTGAAGGGTGGAGGGTGGAGGGTGAAGGGTGAAGGGTGGAGGGTGAAGGGTGAAGGGTGGAGGGTGGAGGGGAGCTCTGTTTACATACATAGGGGGAGCTACAGTATATATAGGACAGATACAGTGCTGTGGAAAAGTATTTTCCCCCTTTCTAATTTTCTCTACTTTTGCATATACTGTATTTGATACTGAATGTAATCAGATCTTCAACCAAAGCCTAATATTAGATAAAGGGAACCTGAGTGAATAAATAACACAAGAATTACGTAGTTATTTCATTTATTTCATAAACAAAGTTATACAACACCTCATGCCCCTGTGTGAAAAAGTAATTGCCCCCTTATGCAATAACTGGTTGTGCCACCTTTAGCAGCAATGACTCCAACCAAACGCTTCCTGTAGTTGTTGAACAGTCTCTCACATCGCTGTGGAGGAATTTTGGCCCACTCTTCCAAGCAGAACTGCTTTAACTCAGCGACATTTGTGGGTTTCAAGCATGAACTGCTAGTTTCAAGTCCTGCCACAACATCTCAATTGGGATTAGGGCTGGACTTTGACTAGACCATTCCAAAACTTCAACATTTTAGCTTTTTAGCCATTTTCATGTAGACTTGATTGTGTGTTTTGGATCAGTGTCTTGCTGCATGACCCAGCTGCGCTTCAGCTTCAGCTCACAGACGGATGGTCTGACATTCTCCTGTAGAATTCTCTGATACAGAGCAGAATTCATGGTTCCTTCTATTAAGGCATGTCATCCAGGTCCTGAGGCAGCAAAGCATCCCCAAACCATCACACCACCACCACCATGCTTGACCGTTGGTATGAGGTTCTTACTGTGGAATGCAGTGTTTGGTTTTCGCCAGGCATGATGGGACCCATGTCTCCAAAAGGCTTCGCCTTGCCTTTTCTCTATAACCCTCAATAAACATTTTCTACTAATGCTAATTGAAGGTCCATTTCCTTCGTGTCAGAAAACGAAATATGCTTTTTGTGAGATATCATTACAACACTGTACATTGCCATAATATGACATTTGAAATGTCTCTATTCCTTTGAAACTTTTGTGAGTGTAATGTTTACTGTTCATTTCTGATTATTTCACTTTTGTTTATTATCTGTTTCACTTGCGTTGGCAATGTAAACATATGTTTCCCATGCCAATAAAGCCCTTTGAATTGAATTGAATTCAAAGGGCTTTATTTTATTTATTTTTTACTTTAGTTTATTTAGTAAATATTTTCTTAACTCTATTTTCTTAAAACAGCATTGTTGGTTAAGGGCTTGTAAGGAAGCATTTCACGGTAAGGTTGTACAGTGAGGGAAATAAGTATTTGATCCCCTGCTGATTTTGTATGTTTTCCCACTGACAAAGAAATGATCAGTCTATAATTTTAATGGTAGGTTTATTTGAACAGTGAGAGACAGAATAACAACAAAAAAATCCAGAAAAACGCATGTCAAAAATGTTATAAATTGATTTGCATTTTAATGAGGGAAATAAGTATTTCACCCCCTCTCAATCAGAAAGATTTCTGGCTCCCAGGTGTCTTTTATACAGGTAACGAGTAAAGGGAGTGCTCCTAATCTCAGCTTGTTATCTGTATAAAAGACACCTGTCCACAGAAGCAATCAATCAATCAGATTCCAAACTCCCCTCGGCCTGGGGTTCCATGCAAGATCTCACCTCGTGGAGTTGCAATGATCATGAGAACGGTGAGGAATCAGCCCAGAACTACACGGAAGGATCTTGTCAATGATCTCAAGGCAGCTGGGACCATAGTCACCAAGAAAACAATTGGTAACACACTATGCCGTGAAGGACTGAAATCCTGCAGCGCCCGCAAGGTCCCCCTGCTCAAGAAAGCACATATACAGGGCCGTCTGAAGTTTGCCAATTAACATCTGAATGATTCAGCGGAGAACTGGGTGAAAGTGTTGTGGTCAGATGAGTCCAAAATGGAGCTCTTTGGCATCAACTCAACTCGCCATGTTTGGAGGAGGAGGAATGCTGCCTATGACCCCAAGAACACCATCCCCACTGTCAAACATGGAGGTGGAAACATTATGCTTTGGGGGTGTTTTTCTGGTAAGGGGACAGGACAACTTCACCGCATCAAGGGGACAATGGACGGGGCCATGTGCCGTCAAATCTTGGGTGAGAACCTCCTTCCCTCAGCCAGGGCATTGAAAATGGGTCGTGGATGGGTATTCCAGCATGACAATGACCCAAAACACATGGCCAAGGCAACAAAGGAGTGGCTCAAGAAGAAGCACATTAAGGTCCTGGAGTGGCCTAGCCAGTCTCCAGACCTTAATCCCATAGAAAATCTGTGGAGAGAGCTGAAGGTTCGAGTTGCCAAACGTCAGCCTCGAAACCTTAATGACTTGGAGAAGATCTGCAAAGAGGAGTGGAACAAAATCCCTCCTGAGATGTGTGCAAACCTGGTGGCCAACTACAAGAAACGTCTGACCTCTGTGATTGCCAACAAGGGTTTTGCCACTAAGTACTAAGTCATGTTTTGCAGAGGGGTCAAATACTTATTTCCCTCATTAAAATGCAAATCAATTTATAACATTTTTGACACGTTTTTCTGGATTATTTTGTTGTTATTCTGTCTCTCACTGTTCAAATAAACCTACCATTAAAATTATAGACTGATCATGTCTTTGTCAGTGGGCAAACGTACAAAATCAGCAGGGGATCAAATACTTTTTTCCCTCACTGTATTTGGAGCATGAGACAAATAACATTTTATTAGATTTGATTTGAAATTGATATCAGTCTTTACTGTCAACCATCTCTCTATTTGTCTCTTTGTCTACCGTCTTCCATCTCTATTTGTCTTACCTCTCTCTGTCTACCCTCTCTCTCTGTCTACCCTCTCTCTCTGTCTACCCTCTCTCTCTGTCTACCCTCTCTCTCTGTCTACCCTCTCTCTCTGTCTACCCTCTCTCTCTGTCTACCCTCTCTCTCTGTCCACCCTCTATTTGTCTACCCTCTCTCTCTGTATATCCTCTCTCTCTGTATACCCTCTCTCTCTGTATACCCTCTCTCTCTCTGTCTACCCTCTCTCTCTGTATACCCTCTCTCTCTCTGTCTACCCTCTCTCTCTGTCTACCCTCTCTCTCTGTCTACCCTCTCTCTCTGTCTACCCTCTCTCTCTGTCTACCCTCTCTCTCTGTCCACCCTCTATTTGTCTACCCTCTCTCTCTGTATATCCTCTCTCTCTGTATACCCTCTCTCTCTGTATACCCTCTCTCTCTCTGTCTACCCTCTCTCTCTGTATATCCTCTCTCTCTGTATACCCTCTCTCTCTGTATACCCTCTCTCTCTCTGTCTACCCTCTCTCTCTGTATATCCTCTCTCTCTCTGTCTACCCTCTCTCTCTGTATATCCTCTCTCTCTGTATACCCTCTCTCTCTGTATACCCTCTCTCTCTGTCTACCCTCTCTCTCTGTATATCCTCTCTCTCTGTATACCCTCTCTCTCTGTATACCCTCTCTCTCTCTGTCTACCCTCTCTCTCTGTATATCCTCTCTCTCTGTATACCCTCTCTCTCTGTCTACCCTCTATTTGTCTTACCTCTCTCTGTTTACCCTCTCTCTTTGTCTACCCTCTCTCTCTGTATATCCTCTCTCTCTGTATACCCTCTCTCTCTGTATACCCTCTCTCTCTCTGTCTACCCTCTCTCTCTGTATATCCTCTCTCTCTGTATACCCTCTCTCTCTGTATACCCTCTCTCTCTGTATACCCTCTCTCTCTCTGTCTACCCTCTCTCTCTGTATATCGTCTCTCTCTGTATACCCTCTCTCTCTGTCTACCCTCTATTTGTCTACCCTCTCTCTCTGTTTACCCTCTCTCTTTGTCTACCCTCTCTCTCTGTATATCCTCTCTCTCTCTGTATACCCTCTCTCTCTGTCTTCCCTTTCTTTGTCTACCCTCTCTCTTCCTCTAATTTATCTACCTCTTCCTCAAATCTCTTTTTTTGCCTTCCTCCATGTTCCTCTTTCCTCTCTTATACAGCCTCATCTCTCACCTCTCCTCTTCCATCTCTCACCTCTCCTCTTCTATCTCTCACCTCTCCTCTTCCATCTTTCACCTCTCCTCTTCCATCTCTCACCTCTCCTCTTCCATCTCTCACCTCTCCTATTCCCTCTCTCACCTCTCCTCTTCCGTCTCTCACCTCTCCTCTTCCGTCTCTCACCTCTCCTCTTCCATCTCTCACCTCTCCTGTTCTCTCTCTCACCTCACCTCTTCCATCTCTCATCTCTCCTGTTCCCTCTCTCACCTCTCCTGTTCCCTCTCTCACCTCTCCTCTTCCATCTCTCACCTCTCCTCTTCCCTCTCTCACCTCTCCTCTTCCCTCTCTCACCTCTCCTCTTCCCTCTCTCACCTCTCCTCTTCCGTCTCTCACCTCTCCTCTTCCGTCTCTCACCTCTCCTCTTCCCTCTCTCACCTCTCCTTTTCTATCTCTCACCTCTCCTCTTCCATCTCTCACCTCTCCTCTTCCGTCTCTCACCTCTCCTCTTCCATCTCTCACCTCTCCTTTTCCATCTCTCACCTCTCCTCTTCCATCTCTCACCTCTCCTCTTCCGTCTCTCACCTCTCCTCTTCCGTCTCTCACCTCTCCTCTTCCGTCTCTCACCTCTCCTCTTCCGTCTCTCACCTCTCCTCTTCCGTCTCTCACCTCTCCTCTTCCGTCTCTCACCTCTCCTCTTCCGTCTCTCACCTCTCCTCTTCAATCTCTCACCTCTCCTCTTCCATCTCTCATCCTCACCTCTCCTCTTCCATCTCTCTCCTCTTCCATCTCTCATCCTCTCCTCTTCCCTATCTCACCATCTCTCACCTCTCCTCTTCCGTCTCTCACCTCTCCTCTTCCGTCTCTCACCTCTCCTCTTCAATCTCTCACCTCTCCTCTTCCATCTCTCACCTCTCCTCTTCCATCTCTCATCCTCACCTCTCCTCTTCCATCTCTCTCCTCTTCCATCTCTCATCCTCTCCTCTTCCCTATCTCACCATCTCTCACCTCTCCTCTTCCATCTCTCACCTCTCCTCTTCCATGTCTCATGCTGCCCTATCTCTCTCTTTCCCCTCTCTTCGTCTCCACTCTTCTCTCTTCTCATCTCTTCCTCTTCTCATCTCTTCCTCTTATCATCTCTTCCTCTTCTCATCTCTTCCTCTTCTCATCTCTTCCTCTTCTCATCTCTTCCTCTTATCATCTCTTCCTTTTCTCATCTCTTCCTCTTATCATCTATCCCATCCTCCCCCCTCTGTTTTTCTCCTCTCTTCCTCTCCTCCCTGTTCCAGCTGTCAGTGTGCTTGTCAGAGTGATGTGAAGATGGCCTCTGAAAGCCCACTGATGCACGTTTACTGGGTTCCACTAGGCTGAATCACTAGGCTGAATCACTAGGCTGAATCACTAGGCTGCGTCTGTGAGATGCTGCATCTCTGAGACACACCCAGCAGGCTACAGACGAGCACTCTTCCTGTGTCACGCACCAGTTTTCTTCCTGCAGCAGCTGATGTGACATAAATTTCATACATACACATCACAAAATATATCTGCTCTCTGTAAACTACATGCTGTTTTGAACATGCCTTGTGTGGGTACAAAACATGGGTTTAGACCAGATTGACAATCCATCCTTTCGTCAACAAATCTACCTCAAAGTAATGCGAGTACTTTTTTTTTTTTTTACTTTGTGAGGAGAAGTGAGTGGAGGTCAAGGTTATAATCAGTAGAAATTCCCTGATACAGAAGCGTCATGGTTTAGCCGTTAGTCTCATAGACACTTCCTTTTAACACATAAAAGAGCTCTTTAGAATGCTGTTATACTGAAAATGGAAGTGAGATTGATATAACTGTATGCAGTGCATGCATGCGCAAGGCTCAGCTTACTAATACATCACACTTTCTATGAACTGAGGTTGAAAGAAAATGTAATCTTAACTTTCTACCTTCTAGTCCCCTTCAAACTCAACTCTGGACCTCCAAGCCAGTTCCACTGCATTTTTTCATCGTTCCCCTCCAATCAGAAACTGATTTAGACCTGGGACACCAGGTGTGTGCAATTAATTATCAGGTAGAACAGAAAACCAGCAGGCTCCGGACCTCGTAGGGTCAGAGTTGAGTACCCCTGTTCTAGGGATTTCTATTTTCAGAACATTTCTGGGGCTTTCTTTGGGGGAGATTCTGCCTCTTTAAATACCCTTTGGCCTACTAATTACTTCCTCTTCATAGGCTTATATGCTATTTAGACAGCTACATAACTCTCACTATATGCCTTAAACTGGATGTCCATAGGTTATATACCATAGACATACTGCAAGCAGAGAGGCTGCATGTTAGAATATGTCCAATTGGGAAGAAGATGGACAGAGTACATGTTTCAAATACAAAGCCAGAAGGTGCAGTTAGACTGTGGACATATGAGGTTAATGGCAGGCTACAGTTCCCCAGACTTTTATTCACTCTTCTCTATATGAACACAAAGTACCATTCTCCTCTGTGTTGTACTCTGCCCTGTGAATGACTGATAATAGCACATTTTCAGTGAAGGACTCCAAGAGAAAAGACTGTGCATGAGTCACAAGGCCTACAGTGGCTGTTTGTTTGATGATTTATTGAAATAAATGAATGATTTGTCTCTCCAATAAGGCTAGAATTCAGCTTGAGGCCATGTTTTGTGTACCCATTTACATTTATTTACTACCGGCAATATAATAGTCTGTAATTAATATAAATTGTGGGACGTCAGGTAATTGTTCCACTTCCTTATAAACGGTTTGTGGATCACGCTGGAAGAAAATGCTATGAAACTGAATAAATTACTTTACAGACTATACTGCAATGCTATCACAGACTTTTGTATCAGTTTGTGGCGTGAAGTATTAGTACTAAAAAACATTAAGTTTACTGATACAGTAGAAAAACAAAGAATTCCTGCTGAGATTAACAATTTTCTATAGTCAAAATGGCGTCTTAACCGTAAAGGAGTGATTGTTTATTAAATAATACCCCAGGATAGTGTTTACACAGCATACTGTAACTGACATATTATTGGTTTCAGACTTAATTTGTGCGTCCACTGAAGCACAATGAATCTGAGATGGCAGGCTGAAGCCTATACACTTCGTATTGTCATAATACACATAATGCATGCCTGCTCTCTGTCTCTCACTTTCTCTCTCACACACACACACACACACACACATTTACAGCCTGTGTGACACATGTTAATGAGAGTGGATGTGGGTCATCATACTAATACATAGAAAGGATTATCTGGAGAGAAATCATGATGATAGGCCTGGATTTACTGAGAGAAACCATGATGATAGGCCTGGATTTACTGAGAGAAACCATGATGATAGGCCTGGATTTACTGAGAGAAACCATGATGATAGGCCTGGATTTACTGAGAGAAATCATGATGATAGGCCTGGATTTACTGAGAGAAACCATGATGATAGGCCTGGATTTACTGAGAGAAACCATGAGGATAGGCCTGGATTTACTGAGAGAAACCATGATGATAGGCCTGGATTTACTGAGAGAAATCATGATGATAGGCCTGGATTTACTGAGAGAAACCATGAGGATAGGCCTGGATTTACTGAGAGAAACCATGATGATAGGCCTGGATTTACTGAGAGAAACCATGATGATAGGCCTGGATTTACTGAGAGAAACCATGATGATAGGCCTGGATTTACTGAGAGAAACCATGATGATAGGCCTGGATTTACTGAGAGAAACCATGAGGATAGGCTTGGATTTACTGAGAGAAACCATGATGATAGGCAGTTGTGGAAAAAGTACCCAATTTTCATATTTGAGTAAAAGTAAAGATACCTTAATAGAAAATGACCCAGTAAAGTCACCCAGTAAAATATTACTTGAGTAAAAGTCTAAAAGTATTTGGTTTTAAATATACTTAAGTATCAAAAATAAATGTAATTGCAAAAATATACTTAAGTATCAAAAGTAAAAGTATAAATCATTTGAAATCGCTTATATTAAGCAAACCAGACAGCACCATAAAAATAAAAAAACATTTACAGATAGCCCACTACAACGCTCAGACATAATTTATAAATGAAGCATTTGTGTTTAATGAGCCAGATCAGAGGCAGTAGGGATGACCAGGGATGTTCTCTTGATAAGTGCGTGAATTGGACCATTTTCCTGTCCTGCTAAGCATTCAAAATGTAACGAGGACTTTTGGGTGTCAGGGAAAATGTATGGAGTAAAAAGTACATTATTTTCTTTAGGAATGTAGTGAAGTAAAAGTAAAAGTTGTCAGAAATATAAATAGTAAAGTACACATACCCCAAAAAACTACTTAAGTAGTACTTTATAGTATTTTTACTTAAGCACTTTACACCACTGATGATAGGCCTGGATTTACTGAGAGAAACCATAATGATAGGCCTGGATTTTGATTTGATTTATTTATCCTGGATAATTGCTGGTACTGTAAAGTAGGTTATACACACAGTAACACAAGTTCATTAGGTTTAACCAAAATCTATTTATCTTAAAATGTTTTTTTACACATTCCATTTACTCTACACGTACTGTAATGCATGCAAGAAGAGAAAGAGAAAAACAGAAGAGAGGGGTGGAGAAAGACACAAGGGGAAGAGAGGGGTGGAGAAAGACACAAAGGGAAGAGAGGGGTGGAGAAAGACACAAAGGGAAGAGAGGGGTGGAGAAAGACACAAGGGGAAGAAAGGGGTGGAGAAAGACACAAGGGGAAGATAGGGGTGGAGAAAGACACAAGGGGAAGAGAGGGGTGGAGAAAGACACAAGGGGAAGAGAGGGGTGGAGAAAGACACAAGGGGAAGATAGGGGTGGAGAAAGACACAAATGGAAGAGAGGGGTGGAGAAAGACACAAGGGGAAGAGAGGGGTGGAGAAAGACACAAGGGGAAGAGAGGTGTGGAGAAAGACACAAGGGGAAGAGAGGGGTGGAGAAAGACACAAGGGGAAGAGAGGGGTGGAGAAAGACACAAATGGAAGAGAGGGGTGGAGAAAGACACAAGGGGAAGAGAGGGGTGGAGAAAGACACAAGGGGAAGAGAGGGGTGGAGAAAGACACAAGGGGAAGAGAGGGGTGGAGAAAGACACAAATGGAAGAGAGGGGTGGAGAAAGACACAAAGGGAAGAGAGGGGTGGAGAAAGACATAAAGGGAAGAGAGGGGTGGAGAAAGACACAAGGGGAAGAGAGGGGTGGAGAAAGACACAAGGGGAAGAGAGGGGTGGAGAAAGACACAAGGGGAAGAGAGGGGTGGAGAAAGACACAAGGGGAAGAGAGGGGTGGAGAAAGACACAAGGGGAAGAGAGGGGTGGAGAAAGACACAAGGGGAGGAGAGGGGTGGAGAAAGACACAAGGGGAAGAGAGGGGTGGAGAAAGACACAAGGGGAAGAGAGGGGTGGAGAAAGACACAAGGGGAAGAGATTGGTGGAGAAAGATACAAGGGGAAGATAGGGGTGAAGAAAGACACAAGGGGAAGAGAGGGGTGGAGAAAGACACAAGGGGAAGAGAGGGGTGGAGAAAGACACAAGGGGAAGAGAGGGGTGGAGAAAGACACAAGGGGAAGAGAGGGGTGGAGAAAGACACAAGGGGAAGAGAGGGGTGGAGAAAGACACAAGGGGAAGAGAGGGGTGGAGAAAGACACAAAGGGAAGAGAGGGGTGGAGAAAGACACAAGGGGAAGAGAGGGGTGGAGAAAGACACAAAGGGAAGAGAGGGGTGGATAAAGACACAAGGGGAAGAGAGGGGTGGAGAAAGACACAAGGGGAAGAGAGGGGTGGAGAAAGACACAAGGGGAAGAGAGGGGTGGAGAAAGACACAAGGGGAAGAGAGGGGTGGAGAAAGACACAAGGGGAAGAGAGGGGTGGAGAAAGACACAAGGGGAAGATAGGGGTGGAGAAAGACACAAGGGGAGGAGAGGGGTGGAGAAAGACACAAGGGGAAGATAGGGGTGGAGAAAGACAGAGGGAAGAGAGGTGTGGAGAAAGACACAAGGGGAAGAGAGGGGTGGAGAAAGACACAAGGGGAAGAGAGGGGTGGAGAAAGACACAAGGGGAAGAGAGGGGTGGAGAAAGACACAAGGGGAAGATAGGGGTGGAGAAAGACACAAGGGGAAGAGAGGGGTGGAGAAAGACACAAGGGGAAGAGAGGGGTGGAGAAAGACACAAGGGGAAGAGAGGGGTGGAGAAAGACACAAGGGGAAGAGAGGGGTGGAGAAAGACACAAGGGGAAGAGAGGGGTGGAGAAAGACACAAGGGGAAGAGAGGGGTGGAGAAAGACACAAGGGGAAGAGAGGGGTGGAGAAAGACACAAGGGGAAGATAGGGGTGGAGAAAGACACAAGGGGAGGAGAGGGGTGGAGAAAGACACAAGGGGAAGATAGGGGTGGAGAAAGACACAAGGGGAGGAGAGGGGTGGAGAAAGACACAAGGGGAAGAGAGGGGTGGAGAAAGACACAAGGGGAAGATAGGGGTGAAGAAAGACACAAGGGGAGGAGAGGGGTGGAGAAAGACACAAGGGGAAGATAGGGGTGGAGAAAGACACAAGGGGAAGAGAGGTGTGGAGAAAGAAACAATGGGAAGAGAGGGGTGGAGAAAGACACAAGGGGAAGAGAGGGGTGGAGAAAGACACAAGGGGAAGAGAGGTGTGGAGAAAGAAACAATGGGAAGAGAGGGGTGGAGAAAGACACAAAGGGAAGAGGGGGGTGGAGAAAGACACAAGGGGAAGAGAGGGGTGGAGAAAGACACAAGGGGAAGATAGGGGTGGAGAAAGACACAGAGGGAAGAGAGGGGTGGAGAAATACACAAGGGGAAGAGAGGGGTGGAGAAAGACACAAATGGAAGAGAGGGGTGGAGAAAGACACAAAGGGAAGAGAGGGGTGGAGAAAGACAGAGGGAAGAGAGGTGTGGAGAAAGACACAAGGGGAAGAGAGGGGTGGAGAAAGACTCAAGGGGAAGAGAGGGGTGGAGAAAGACACAAGGGGAAGAGAGGTGTGGAGAAAGAAACAATGGGAAGAGAGGGGTGGAGAAAGACACAATGGGAAGAGAGGGGTGGAGAAAGACACAGAGGGAAGAGAGGTGTGGAGAAAGACACAAGGGGAAGAGAGGTGTGGAGAAAGAAACAATGGGAAGAGAGGGGTGGAGAAAGACACAAAGGGAAGAGGGGGGTGGAGAAAGACACAAGGGGAAGAGAGGGGTGGAGAAAGACACAATGGGAAGAGAGGGGTGGAGAAAGACACAAAGGGAAGAGAGGGGTGGAGAAAGACACAATGGGAAGAGAGGGGTGGAGAAAGACACAAGGGGAAAAGAGGGGTGGAGAAAGACACAAAGGGAAGAGAGGGGTGGAGAAAGACACAAAGGGAAAAGAGGTGTGGAGAAAGACACAAATGGAAGAGAGGGGTGGAGAAAGACACAAGGGGAAAAGAGGGGTGGAGAAAGACACAAATGGAAGAGAGGGGTGGAGAAAGACACAAAGGGAAGAGAGGGGTGGAGAAAGACACAATGGGAAGAGAGGGGTGGAGAAAGACACAAGGGGAAAAGAGGGGTGGAGAAAGACACAAAGGGAAGAGAGGGGTGGAGAAAGACACAAAGGGAAGAGAGGTGTGGAGAAAGACACAAATGGAAGAGAGGGGTGGAGAAAGACACAAGGGGAAGAGAGCGGTGGAGAAAGACACAAGGGGAAGAGAGGGGTGGAGAAAGACACAATGGGAAGAGAGGGGTGGAGAAAGACACAAAGGGAAGAGAGGGGTGGAGAAAAACACAATGGGAAGAGAGGGGTGGAGAAAGACACAAGGGGAAGAGAGGGGTGGAGAAAGACACAAGGGGAAGAGAGGGGTGGAGAAAGACACAATGGGAAGATAGGGGTGGAGAAAGACACAAGGGGAAGAGAGGGGTGGAGAAAGACACAGGGGGAAGAGAGGGGTGGAGAAAGACACAAGGGGAAGATAGGGGTGGAGAAAGACACAGAGGGAAGAGAGGTGTGGAGAAAGACATAAGGGGAAGAGAGGTGTGGAGAAAGACACAATGGGAAGAGAGGGGTGGAGAAAGACACAAAGGGAAGAGGGGGGTGGAGAAAGACACAAGGGGAAGAGAGGGGTGGAGAAAGACACAAAGGGAAGAGAGGGGTGGAGAAAGACACAAGGGGAAGAGAGGGGTGGAGAAAGACACAAGGGGAAGAGAGGGGTGGAGAAAGACACAAATGGAAGAGGGGGGTGGAGAAAGACACAAGGGGAAGAGAGGGGTGGAGAAAGACACAAGGGGAAGAGAGGGGTGGAGAAAGACACAAAGGGAAGAGAGGGGTGGAGAAAGACACAAAGGGAAGAGAGGTGTGGAGAAAGACACAAATGGAAGAGAGGGGTGGAGAAAGACACAAGGGGAAGAGAGGGGTGGAGAAAGACACAAGGGGAAGAGAGGGGTGGAGAAAGACACAAGGGGAAGGTAGGGGTGGAGAAAGACACAAGGGGAAGAGAGGGGTGGAGAAAGACACAAGGGGAAGAGAGGGGTGGAGAAAGACACAAGGGGAAGAGAGGGGTGGAGAAAGACACAAGGGGAAGAGAGGGGTGGAGAAAGACACAAGGGGAAGAGAGGGGTGGAGAAAGACACAAGGGGAAGAGAGGGGTGGAGAAAGACACAAGGGGAAGATAGGGGTGGAGAAAGACACAAGGGGAGGAGAGGGGTGGAGAAAGACACAAGGGGAAGATAGGGGTGGAGAAAGACACAAGGGGAGGAGAGGGGTGGAGAAAGACACAAGGGGAAGAGAGGGGTGGAGAAAGACACAAGGGGAAGATAGGGGTGAAGAAAGACACAAGGGGAGGAGAGGGGTGGAGAAAGACACAAGGGGAAGATAGGGGTGGAGAAAGACACAAGGGGAAGAGAGGTGTGGAGAAAGAAACAATGGGAAGAGAGGGGTGGAGAAAGACACAAGGGGAAGAGAGGGGTGGAGAAAGACACAAGGGGAAAAGAGGTGTGGAAAAAGAAACAATGGGAAGAGAGGGGTGGAGAAAGACACAAAGGGAAGAGGGGGGTGGAGAAAGACACAAGGGGAAGAGAGGGGTGGAGAAAGACACAAGGGGAAGATAGGGGTGGAGAAAGACACAGAGGGAAGAGAGGGGTGGAGAAATACACAAGGGGAAGAGAGGGGTGGAGAAAGACACAAATGGAAGAGAGGGGTGGAGAAAGACACAAAGGGAAGAGAGGGGTGGAGAAAGACAGAGGGAAGAGAGGTGTGGAGAAAGACACAAGGGGAAGAGAGGGGTGGAGAAAGACACAAGGGGAAGAGAGGGGTGGAGAAAGACACAAGGGGAAGAGAGGTGTGGAGAAAGAAACAATGGGAAGAGAGGGGTGGAGAAAGACACAATGGGAAGAGAGGGGTGGAGAAAGACACAGAGGGAAGAGAGGTGTGGAGAAAGACACAAGGGGAAGAGAGGTGTGGAGAAAGAAACAATGGGAAGAGAGGGGTGGAGAAAGACACAAAGGGAAGAGGGGGGTGGAGAAAGACACAAGGGGAAGAGAGGGGTGGAGAAAGACACAATGGGAAGAGAGGGGTGGAGAAAGACACAAAGGGAAGAGAGGGGTGGAGAAAGACACAATGGGAAGAGAGGGGTGGAGAAAGACACAAGGGGAAAAGAGGGGTGGAGAAAGACACAAAGGGAAGAGAGGGGTGGAGAAAGACACAAAGGGAAAAGAGGTGTGGAGAAAGACACAAATGGAAGAGAGGGGTGGAGAAAGACACAAGGGGAAAAGAGGGGTGGAGAAAGACACAAAGGGAAGAGAGGGGTGGAGAAAGACACAAAGGGAAGAGAGGGGTGGAGAAAGACACAATGGGAAGAGAGGGGTGGAGAAAGACACAAGGGGAAAAGAGGGGTGGAGAAAGACACAAAGGGAAGAGAGGGGTGGAGAAAGACACAAAGGGAAGAGAGGTGTGGAGAAAGACACAAATGGAAGAGAGGGGTGGAGAAAGACACAAGGGGAAGAGAGCGGTGGAGAAAGACACAAGGGGAAGAGAGGGGTGGAGAAAGACACAATGGGAAGAGAGGGGTGGAGAAAGACACAAAGGGAAGAGAGGGGTGGAGAAAAACACAATGGGAAGAGAGGGGTGGAGAAAGACACAAAGGGAAGAGAGGGGTGGAGAAAGACACAAGGGGAAGAGAGGGGTGGAGAAAGACACAAAGGGAAGAGAGGGGTGGAGAAAGACACAAGGGGAAGAGAGGGGTGGAGAAAGACACAATGGGAAGAGAGGGGTGGAGAAAGACACAAAGGGAAGAGAGGGGTGGAGAAAGACACAAGGGGAAGAGAGGGGTGGAGAAAGACACAAGGGGAAGAGAGGGGTGGAGAAAGACACAAGGGGAAGATAGGGGTGGAGAAAGACACAAGGGGAAGAGAGGGGTGGAGAAAGACACAAGGGGAAGAGAGGGGTGGAGAAAGACACAAGGGGAAGATAGGGGTGGAGAAAGACACAAATGGAAGAGAGGGGTGGAGAAAGACACAAGGGGAAGAGAGGGGTGGAGAAAGACACAAGGGGAAGAGAGGTGTGGAGAAAGACACAAGGGGAAGAGAGGGGTGGAGAAAGACACAAGGGGAAGAGAGGGGTGGAGAAAGACACAAATGGAAGAGAGGGGTGGAGAAAGACACAAGGGGAAGAGAGGGGTGGAGAAAGACACAAGGGGAAGAGAGGGGTGGAGAAAGACACAAGGGGAAGAGAGGGGTGGAGAAAGACACAAATGGAAGAGAGGGGTGGAGAAAGACACAAAGGGAAGAGAGGGGTGGAGAAAGACATAAAGGGAAGAGAGGGGTGGAGAAAGACACAAGGGGAAGAGAGGGGTGGAGAAAGACACAAGGGGAAGAGAGGGGTGGAGAAAGACACAAGGGGAAGAGAGGGGTGGAGAAAGACACAAGGGGAAGAGAGGGGTGGAGAAAGACACAAGGGGAAGAGAGGGGTGGAGAAAGACACAAGGGGAGGAGAGGGGTGGAGAAAGACACAAGGGGAAGAGAGGGGTGGAGAAAGACACAAGGGGAAGAGAGGGGTGGAGAAAGACACAAGGGGAAGAGATTGGTGGAGAAAGATACAAGGGGAAGATAGGGGTGAAGAAAGACACAAGGGGAAGAGAGGGGTGGAGAAAGACACAAGGGGAAGAGAGGGGTGGAGAAAGACACAAGGGGAAGAGAGGGGTGGAGAAAGACACAAGGGGAAGAGAGGGGTGGAGAAAGACACAAGGGGAAGAGAGGGGTGGAGAAAGACACAAGGGGAAGAGAGGGGTGGAGAAAGACACAAAGGGAAGAGAGGGGTGGAGAAAGACACAAGGGGAAGAGAGGGGTGGAGAAAGACACAAAGGGAAGAGAGGGGTGGATAAAGACACAAGGGGAAGAGAGGGGTGGAGAAAGACACAAGGGGAAGAGAGGGGTGGAGAAAGACACAAGGGGAAGAGAGGGGTGGAGAAAGACACAAGGGGAAGAGAGGGGTGGAGAAAGACACAAGGGGAAGAGAGGGGTGGAGAAAGACACAAGGGGAAGATAGGGGTGGAGAAAGACACAAGGGGAGGAGAGGGGTGGAGAAAGACACAAGGGGAAGATAGGGATGGAGAAAGACAGAGGGAAGAGAGGTGTGGAGAAAGACACAAGGGGAAGAGAGGGGTGGAGAAAGACACAAGGGGAAGAGAGGGGTGGAGAAAGACACAAGGGGAAGAGAGGGGTGGAGAAAGACACAAGGGGAAGATAGGGGTGGAGAAAGACACAAGGGGAAGAGAGGGGTGGAGAAAGACACAAGGGGAAGAGAGGGGTGGAGAAAGACACAAGGGGAAGAGAGGGGTGGAGAAAGACACAAGGGGAAGAGAGGGGTGGAGAAAGACACAAGGGGAAGAGAGGGGTGGAGAAAGACACAAGGGGAAGAGAGGGCTGGAGAAAGACACAAGGGGAAGAGAGGGGTGGAGAAAGACACAAGGGGAAGATAGGGGTGGAGAAAGACACAAGGGGAGGAGAGGGGTGGAGAAAGACACAAGGGGAAGATAGGGGTGGAGAAAGACACAAGGGGAGGAGAGGGGTGGAGAAAGACACAAGGGGAAGAGAGGGGTGGAGAAAGACACAAGGGGAAGATAGGGGTGAAGAAAGACACAAGGGGAGGAGAGGGGTGGAGAAAGACACAAGGGGAAGATAGGGGTGGAGAAAGACACAAGGGGAAGAGAGGTGTGGAGAAAGAAACAATGGGAAGAGAGGGGTGGAGAAAGACACAAGGGGAAGAGAGGGGTGGAGAAAGACACAAGGGGAAGAGAGGTGTGGAGAAAGAAACAATGGGAAGAGAGGGGTGGAGAAAGACACAAAGGGAAGAGGGGGGTGGAGAAAGACACAAGGGGAAGAGAGGGGTGGAGAAAGACACAAGGGGAAGATAGGGGTGGAGAAAGACACAGAGGGAAGAGAGGGGTGGAGAAATACACAAGGGGAAGAGAGGGGTGGAGAAAGACACAAATGGAAGAGAGGGGTGGAGAAAGACACAAAGGGAAGAGAGGGGTGGAGAAAGACAGAGGGAAGAGAGGTGTGGAGAAAGACACAAGGGGAAGAGAGGGGTGGAGAAAGACTCAAGGGGAAGAGAGGGGTGGAGAAAGACACAAGGGGAAGAGAGGTGTGGAGAAAGAAACAATGGGAAGAGAGGGGTGGAGAAAGACACAATGGGAAGAGAGGGGTGGAGAAAGACACAGAGGGAAGAGAGGTGTGGAGAAAGACACAAGGGGAAGAGAGGTGTGGAGAAAGAAACAATGGGAAGAGAGGGGTGGAGAAAGACACAAAGGGAAGAGGGGGGTGGAGAAAGACACAAGGGGAAGAGAGGGGTGGAGAAAGACACAATGGGAAGAGAGGGGTGGAGAAAGACACAAAGGGAAGAGAGGGGTGGAGAAAGACACAATGGGAAGAGAGGGGTGGAGAAAGACACAAGGGGAAAAGAGGGGTGGAGAAAGACACAAAGGGAAGAGAGGGGTGGAGAAAGACACAAAGGGAAAAGAGGTGTGGAGAAAGACACAAATGGAAGAGAGGGGTGGAGAAAGACACAAGGGGAAAAGAGGGGTGGAGAAAGACACAAAGGGAAGAGAGGGGTGGAGAAAGACACAAAGGGAAGAGAGGGGTGGAGAAAGACACAATGGGAAGAGAGGGGTGGAGAAAGACACAAGGGGAAAAGAGGGGTGGAGAAAGACACAAAGGGAAGAGAGGGGTGGAGAAAGACACAAAGGGAAGAGAGGTGTGGAGAAAGACACAAATGGAAGAGAGGGGTGGAGAAAGACACAAGGGGAAGAGAGCGGTGGAGAAAGACACAAGGGGAAGAGAGGGGTGGAGAAAGACACAATGGGAAGAGAGCGGTGGAGAAAGACACAAAGGGAAGAGAGGGGTGGAGAAAAACACAATGGGAAGAGAGGGGTGGAGAAAGACACAAGGGGAAGAGAGGGGTGGAGAAAGACACAAGGGGAAGAGAGGGGTGGAGAAAGACACAATGGGAAGATAGGGGTGGAGAAAGACACAAGGGGAAGAGAGGGGTGGAGAAAGACACAGGGGGAAGAGAGGGGTGGAGAAAGACACAAGGGGAAGATAGGGGTGGAGAAAGACACAGAGGGAAGAGAGGTGTGGAGAAAGACATAAGGGGAAGAGAGGTGTGGAGAAAGACACAATGGGAAGAGAGGGGTGGAGAAAGACACAAAGGGAAGAGGGGGGTGGAGAAAGACACAAGGGGAAGAGAGGGGTGGAGAAAGACACAAAGGGAAGAGAGGGGTGGAGAAAGACACAAGGGGAAGAGAGGGGTGGAGAAAGACACAAGGGGAAGAGAGGGGTGGAGAAAGACACAAATGGAAGAGGGGGGTGGAGAAAGACACAAGGGGAAGAAAGGGGTGGAGAAAGACACAAGGGGAAGAGAGGGGTGGAGAAAGACACAAAGGGAAGAGAGGGGTGGAGAAAGACACAAAGGGAAGAGAGGTGTGGAGAAAGACACAAATGGAAGAGAGGGGTGGAGAAAGACACAAGGGGAAGAGAGGGGTGGAGAAAGACACAAGGGGAAGAGAGGGGTGGAGAAAGACACAAGGGGAAGGTAGGGGTGGAGAAAGACACAAGGGGAAGAGAGGGGTGGAGAAAGACACAAGGGGAAGAGAGGGGTGGAGAAAGACACAAGGGGAAGAGAGGGGTGGAGAAAGACACAAGGGGAAGAGAGGGGTGGAGAAAGACACAAGGGGAAGAGAGGGGTGGAGAAAGACACAAGGGGAAGAGAGGGGTGGAGAAAGACACAAGGGGAAGAGAGGGGTGGAGAAAGACACAAGGGGAAGATAGGGGTGGAGAAAGACACAAGGGGAGGAGAGGGGTGGAGAAAGACACAAGGGGAAGATAGGGGTGGAGAAAGACACAAGGGGAGGAGAGGGGTGGAGAAAGACACAAGGGGAAGAGAGGGGTGGAGAAAGACACAAGGGGAAGATAGGGGTGAAGAAAGACACAAGGGGAGGAGAGGGGTGGAGAAAGACACAAGGGGAAGATAGGGGTGGAGAAAGACACAAGGGGAAGAGAGGTGTGGAGAAAGAAACAATGGGAAGAGAGGGGTGGAGAAAGACACAAGGGGAAGAGAGGGGTGGAGAAAGACACAAGGGGAAAAGAGGTGTGGAAAAAGAAACAATGGGAAGAGAGGGGTGGAGAAAGACACAAAGGGAAGAGGGGGGTGGAGAAAGACACAAGGGGAAGAGAGGGGTGGAGAAAGACACAAGGGGAAGATAGGGGTGGAGAAAGACACAGAGGGAAGAGAGGGGTGGAGAAATACACAAGGGGAAGAGAGGGGTGGAGAAAGACACAAATGGAAGAGAGGGGTGGAGAAAGACACAAAGGGAAGAGAGGGGTGGAGAAAGACAGAGGGAAGAGAGGTGTGGAGAAAGACACAAGGGGAAGAGAGGGGTGGAGAAAGACACAAGGGGAAGAGAGGGGTGGAGAAAGACACAAGGGGAAGAGAGGTGTGGAGAAAGAAACAATGGGAAGAGAGGGGTGGAGAAAGACACAATGGGAAGAGAGGGGTGGAGAAAGACACAGAGGGAAGAGAGGTGTGGAGAAAGACACAAGGGGAAGAGAGGTGTGGAGAAAGAAACAATGGGAAGAGAGGGGTGGAGAAAGACACAAAGGGAAGAGGGGGGTGGAGAAAGACACAAGGGGAAGAGAGGGGTGGAGAAAGACACAATGGGAAGAGAGGGGTGGAGAAAGACACAAAGGGAAGAGAGGGGTGGAGAAAGACACAATGGGAAGAGAGGGGTGGAGAAAGACACAAGGGGAAAAGAGGGGTGGAGAAAGACACAAAGGGAAGAGAGGGGTGGAGAAAGACACAAAGGGAAAAGAGGTGTGGAGAAAGACACAAATGGAAGAGAGGGGTGGAGAAAGACACAAGGGGAAAAGAGGGGTGGAGAAAGACACAAAGGGAAGAGAGGGGTGGAGAAAGACACAAAGGGAAGAGAGGGGTGGAGAAAGACACAATGGGAAGAGAGGGGTGGAGAAAGACACAAGGGGAAAAGAGGGGTGGAGAAAGACACAAAGGGAAGAGAGGGGTGGAGAAAGACACAAAGGGAAGAGAGGTGTGGAGAAAGACACAAATGGAAGAGAGGGGTGGAGAAAGACACAAGGGGAAGAGAGCGGTGGAGAAAGACACAAGGGGAAGAGAGGGGTGGAGAAAGACACAATGGGAAGAGAGGGGTGGAGAAAGACACAAAGGGAAGAGAGGGGTGGAGAAAAACACAATGGGAAGAGAGGGGTGGAGAAAGACACAAAGGGAAGAGAGGGGTGGAGAAAGACACAAGGGGAAGAGAGGGGTGGAGAAAGACACAAAGGGAAGAGAGGGGTGGAGAAAGACACAAGGGGAAGAGAGGGGTGGAGAAAGACACAATGGGAAGAGAGGGGTGGAGAAAGACACAAAGGGAAGAGAGGGGTGGAGAAAGACACAAGGGGAAGAGAGGGGTGGAGAAAGACACAAGGGGAAGAGAGGGGTGGAGAAAGACACAAGGGGAGGAGAGGGGTGGAGAAAGACACAAGGGGAAGAGAGGGGGGAAGAAAGACACAAGGGGAAGAGAGGGGGGAGAAAGACACAAAGGGAAGAGAGGGGTGGAGAAAGACACAAGGGGAAGAGAGGGGTGGAGAAAGACACAAGGGGAAGAGAGGGGGGGAGAAAGACACAAATGGAAGAGAGGGGTGGAGAAAGACACAAAGTGAAGAGAGGGGTGGAGAAAGACACAAGGGGAAGAGAGGGGTGGAGAAAGACACAAAGGGAAGAGATGGGTGGAGAAAGACACAAGGGGAAGAGAGGGGTGGAGAAAGACACAAGGGGAAGAGAGGGGTGGAGAAAGACACAAGGGGAAGAGAGGGGGGGAGAAAGACACAAAGGGAAGAGAGAGGTGGAGAAAGACACAAGGGGAAGATAGGGGTGGAGAAAGACACAAGGGGAAGAGAGGGGTGGAGAAAGACACAAGGGGAAGAGAGGGGTGGAGAAAGACACAAGGGGAAGAGAGGGGTGGAGAAAGACACAAGGGGAAGAGAGGGGTGGAGAAAGACACAAGGGGAAGAGAGGGGTGGAGAAAGACACAAGGGGAAGAGAGGGGTGGAGAAAGACACAAGGGGAAGATAGGGGTGGAGAAAGACACAAGGGGAGGAGAGGGGTGGAGAAAGACACAAGGGGAAGATAGGGGTGGAGAAAGACAGAGGGAAGAGAGGTGTGGAGAAAGACACAAGGGGAAGAGAGGGGTGGAGAAAGACACAAGGGGAAGAGAGGGGTGGAGAAAGACACAAGGGGAAGAGAGGGGTGGAGAAAGACACAATGGGAAGATAGGGGTGGAGAAAGACACAAGGGGAAGAGAGGGGTGGAGAAAGACACAGGGGGAAGAGAGGGGTGGAGAAAGACACAAGGGGAAGATAGGGGTGGAGAAAGACACAGAGGGAAGAGAGGTGTGGAGAAAGACACAAGGGGAAGAGAGGTGTGGAGAAAGACACAATGGGAAGAGAGGGGTGGAGAAAGACACAAAGGGAAGAGGGGGGTGGAGAAAGACACAAGGGGAAGAGAGGGGTGGAGAAAGACACAAAGGGAAGAGAGGGGTGGAGAAAGACACAAGGGGAAGAGAGGGGTGGAGAAAGACACAAGGGGAAGAGAGGGGTGGAGAAAGACACAAATGGAAGAGGGGGGTGGAGAAAGACACAAGGGGAAGAGAGGGGTGGAGAAAGACACAAGGGGAAGAGAGGGGTGGAGAAAGACACAAAGGGAAGAGAGGGGTGGAGAAAGACACAAAGGGAAGAGAGGTGTGGAGAAAGACACAAATGGAAGAGAGGGGTGGAGAAAGACACAAGGGGAAGAGAGCGGTGGAGAAAGACACAAGGGGAAGAGAGGGGTGGAGAAAGACACAATGGGAAGAGAGGGGTGGAGAAAGACACATAGGGAAGAGAGGGGTGTAGAAAAACACAATGGGAAGAGAGGGGTGGAGAAAGACACAAGGGGAAGAGAGGGGTGGAGAAAGACACAATGGGAAGAGAGGGGTGGAGAAAGACACAAAGGGAAGAGAGGGGTGGAGAAAGACACAAGGGGAAGAGAGGGGTGGAGAAAGACACAATGGGAAGAGAGGGGTGGAGAAAGACACAAAGGGAAGAGAAGTGTGGAGAAAGACACAAGGGGAAGAGAGGGGTGGAGAAAGACACAAGGGGAAGAGAGGGGTGGAGAAAGACACAAGGGGAGGAGAGGGGTGGAGAAAGACACAAGGGGAAGAGAGGGGGGGAGAAAGACACAAGGGGAAGAGAGGGGGGAGAAAGACACAAAGGGAAGAGAGGGGTGGAGAAAGACACAAGGGGAAGAAAGGGGTGGAGAAAGACACAAGGGGAAGAGAGGGGGGGAGAAAGACACAAATGGAAGAGAGGGGTGGAGAAAGGCACAAGATGAAGAGAGGGGTGGAGAAAGACACAAGGGGAAGAGAGGGGTGGAGAAAGACACAAGGGGAAGAGAGGTGTGGAGAAAGAAACAATGGGAAGAGAGGGGTGGAGAAAGACACAATGGGAAGAGAGGGGTGGAGAAAGACACAGAGGGAAGAGAGGTGTGGAGAAAGACACAAGGGGAAGAGAGGTGTGGAGAAAGAAACAATGGGAAGAGAGGGGTGGAGAAAGACACAAAGGGAAGAGGGGGGTGGAGAAAGACACAAGGGGAAGAGAGGGGTGGAGAAAGACACAATGGGAAGAGAGGGGTGGAGAAAGACACAAAGGGAAGAGAGGGGTGGAGAAAGACACAATGGGAAGAGAGGGGTGGAGAAAGACACAAGGGGAAAAGAGGGGTGGAGAAAGACACAAAGGGAAGAGAGGGGTGGAGAAAGACACAAAGGGAAAAGAGGTGTGGAGAAAGACACAAATGGAAGAGAGGGGTGGAGAAAGACACAAGGGGAAAAGAGGGGTGGAGAAAGACACAAAGGGAAGAGAGGGGTGGAGAAAGACACAAAGGGAAGAGAGGGGTGGAGAAAGACACAATGGGAAGAGAGGGGTGGAGAAAGACACAAGGGGAAAAGAGGGGTGGAGAAAGACACAAAGGGAAGAGAGGGGTGGAGAAAGACACAAAGGGAAGAGAGGTGTGGAGAAAGACACAAATGGAAGAGAGGGGTGGAGAAAGACACAAGGGGAAGAGAGCGGTGGAGAAAGACACAAGGGGAAGAGAGGGGTGGAGAAAGACACAATGGGAAGAGAGGGGTGGAGAAAGACACAAAGGGAAGAGAGGGGTGGAGAAAAACACAATGGGAAGAGAGGGGTGGAGAAAGACACAAAGGGAAGAGAGGGGTGGAGAAAGACACAAGGGGAAGAGAGGGGTGGAGAAAGACACAAAGGGAAGAGAGGGGTGGAGAAAGACACAAGGGGAAGAGAGGGGTGGAGAAAGACACAATGGGAAGAGAGGGGTGGAGAAAGACACAAAGGGAAGAGAGGGGTGGAGAAAGACACAAGGGGAAGAGAGGGGTGGAGAAAGACACAAGGGGAAGAGAGGGGTGGAGAAAGACACAAGGGGAGGAGAGGGGTGGAGAAAGACACAAAGGGAAGAGATGGGTGGAGAAAGACACAAGGGGAAGAGAGGGGTGGAGAAAGACACAAGGGGAAGAGAGGGGTGGAGAAAGACACAAGGGGAAGAGAGGGGGGGAGAAAGACACAAAGGGAAGAGAGAGGTGGAGAAAGACACAAGGGGAAGATAGGGGTGGAGAAAGACACAAGGGGAAGAGAGGGGTGGAGAAAGACACAAGGGGAAGAGAGGGGTGGAGAAAGACACAAGGGGAAGAGAGGGGTGGAGAAAGACACAAGGGGAAGAGAGGGGTGGAGAAAGACACAAGGGGAAGAGAGGGGTGGAGAAAGACACAAGGGGAAGAGAGGGGTGGAGAAAGACACAAGGGGAAGATAGGGGTGGAGAAAGACACAAGGGGAGGAGAGGGGTGGAGAAAGACACAAGGGGAAGATAGGGGTGGAGAAAGACAGAGGGAAGAGAGGTGTGGAGAAAGACACAAGGGGAAGAGAGGGGTGGAGAAAGACACAAGGGGAAGAGAGGGGTGGAGAAAGACACAAGGGGAAGAGAGGGGTGGAGAAAGACACAATGGGAAGATAGGGGTGGAGAAAGACACAAGGGGAAGAGAGGGGTGGAGAAAGACACAGGGGGAAGAGAGGGGTGGAGAAAGACACAAGGGGAAGATAGGGGTGGAGAAAGACACAGAGGGAAGAGAGGTGTGGAGAAAGACACAAGGGGAAGAGAGGTGTGGAGAAAGACACAATGGGAAGAGAGGGGTGGAGAAAGACACAAAGGGAAGAGGGGGGTGGAGAAAGACACAAGGGGAAGAGAGGGGTGGAGAAAGACACAAAGGGAAGAGAGGGGTGGAGAAAGACACAAGGGGAAGAGAGGGGTGGAGAAAGACACAAGGGGAAGAGAGGGGTGGAGAAAGACACAAATGGAAGAGGGGGGTGGAGAAAGACACAAGGGGAAGAGAGGGGTGGAGAAAGACACAAGGGGAAGAGAGGGGTGGAGAAAGACACAAAGGGAAGAGAGGGGTGGAGAAAGACACAAAGGGAAGAGAGGTGTGGAGAAAGACACAAATGGAAGAGAGGGGTGGAGAAAGACACAAGGGGAAGAGAGCGGTGGAGAAAGACACAAGGGGAAGAGAGGGGTGGAGAAAGACACAATGGGAAGAGAGGGGTGGAGAAAGACACATAGGGAAGAGAGGGGTGTAGAAAAACACAATGGGAAGAGAGGGGTGGAGAAAGACACAAGGGGAAGAGAGGTGTGGAGAAAGACACAATGGGAAGAGAGGGGTGGAGAAAGACACAAAGGGAAGAGAGGGGTGGAGAAAGACACAAGGGGAAGAGAGGGGTGGAGAAAGACACAATGGGAAGAGAGGGGTGGAGAAAGACACAAAGGGAAGAGAAGTGTGGAGAAAGACACAAGGGGAAGAGAGGGGTGGAGAAAGACACAAGGGGAAGAGAGGGGTGGAGAAAGACACAAGGGGAGGAGAGGGGTGGAGAAAGACACAAGGGGAAGAGAGGGGGGGAGAAAGACACAAGGGGAAGAGAGGGGGGAGAAAGACACAAAGGGAAGAGAGGGGTGGAGAAAGACACAAGGGGAAGAGAGGGGTGGAGAAAGACACAAGGGGAAGAGAGGGGGGGAGAAAGACACAAATGGAAGAGAGGGGTGGAGAAAGGCACAAGATGAAGAGAGGGGTGGAGAAAGACACAAGGGGAAGAGAGGGGTGGAGAAAGACACAAAGGGAAGAAATGGGTGGAGAAAGACACAAGGGGAAGAGAGGGGTGGAGAAAGACACAAGGGGAAGAGAGGGGTGGAGAAAGACACAAGGGGAAGAGAGGGGGGGAGAAAGACACAAAGGGAAGAGAGAGGTGGAAAAAGACACAAGGGGAAGATAGGGGTGGAGAAAGACACAAGGGGAAGAGAGGGGTGGAGAAAGACACAAGGGGAAGAGAGGGGTGGAGAAAGACACAAGGGGAAGAGAGGGGTGGAGAAAGACACAAGGGGAAGAAAGGGGTGGAGAAAGACACAAGGGGAAGATAGGGGTGGAGAAAGACACAAGGGGAGGAGAGGGGTGGAGAAAGACACAAGGGGAAGATAGGGGTGGAGAAAGACAGAGGGAAGAGAGGGGTGGAGAAAGACACAAGGGGAAGAGAGGGGTGGAGAAAGACACAATGGGAAGATAGGGGTGGAGAAAGACACAAGGGGAAGAGAGGGGTGGAGAAAGACACAGGGGGAAGAGAGGGGTGGAGAAAGACACAAGGGGAAGATGGGGGTGGAGAATGACACAGAGGGAAGAGAGGTGTGGAGGAAGACACAAGGGGAAGAGAGGTGTGGAGAAAGACACAATGGGAAGAGAGGGGTGGAGAAAGACACAAAGGGAAGAGGGGGGTGGAGAAAGACACAAGGGGAAGAGAGGGGTGGAGAAAGACACAAGGGGAAGAGAGGGGTGGAGAAAGACACAAGGGGAAGAGAGGGGTGGAGAAAGACACAAGGGGAAGAGAGGGGTGGAGAAAGACACAAATGGAAGAGAGGGGTGGAGAAAGACACAAGGGGAAGAGAGGGGTGGAGAAAGACACAAGGGGAAGAGAGGGGTGGAGAAAGACACAAGGGGAAGAGAGGGGTGGAGAAAGACACAAGGGGAAGAGAGGGGTGGAGTAAGACACAAGGGGAAGAGAGGTGTGGAGAAAGAAATAATGGGAAGAGAGGGGTGGAGAAAGACACAAAGGGAAGAGGGGGGTGGAGAAAGACACAAGGGGAAGAGAGGGGTGGAGAAAGACACAAGGGGAAGAGAGGGGTGGAGAAAGACACAGGGGGAAGAGAGGGGTGGAGAAAGACACAAAGGGAAGAGAGGGGTGGAGAAAGACACATGGGGAAGAGAGGGGTGGAGAAAGATACAAGGGGAAGAGAGGGGTGGAGAAAGACACAAATGGAAGAGAGGGGTGGAGAAAGACACAAATGGAAGAGAGGGGTGGAGAAAGACACAAGGGGAAGAGAGCGGTGGAGAAAGACACAAGGGGAAGAGAGGGGTGGAGAAAGACACAAAGGGAAGAGAGGTGTGGAGAAAGACACAAGGTGAAGAGAGGGGTGGAGAAAGACACAAGGGGAAGAGAGGGGTGGAGAAAGACACAAATGGAAGAGAGGGGTGGAGAAAGACACAAGGGGAAGAGAGGGGGAAGAAAGACACAAGGGGAAGAGAGGGGTGGAGAAAGACACAAGGGGAAGAGAGGGGGGAGAAAGACACAAAGGGAAGAGAGGGGTGGAGAAAGACACAAGGGGAAGAGAGGGGTGGAGAAAGACACAAGGGGAAGAGAGGGGGGGAGAAAGACACAAAGGGAAGAGAGGGTTGGAGAAAGACACAAGGGGAAGAGAGGGGTGGAGAAAGACACAAGGGGAAGAGAGGGGTGGAGAAAGACAAAAGGGGAAGATAGGGGTGGAGAAAGACACAAGGGAAAGAGAGGGGTGGAGAAAGACACAAGGGGAAGAGAGGGGTGGAGAAAGACACAAGGGGAAGAGAGGGGTGGAGAAAGACACAAGGGGAAGAGAGGGGTGGAGAAAGACACAAGGGGAATATAGGGGTGGAGAAAGACAGAGGGAAGAGAGGGGTGGAGAAAGACACAAGGGGAAGAGAGGGGTGGAGAAAGACACAAGGGGAAGATAGGGGTGGAGAAAGACACAAGGGGAGGAGAGGGGTGGAGAAAGACACAAGGGGAAGATATGGGTGGAGAAAGACACAAGGGGAAGAGATTGGTGGAGAAAGACACAAGGGGAAGATAGGGGTGGAGAAAGACACAAGGGGAGGAGAGGGGTGGAGAAAGACACAAGGGGAAGAGAGGGGTGGAGAAAGACACAAGGGGAAGATAGGGGTGGAGAAAGACACAAGGGGAAGATAGGGGTGGAGAAAGACACAGAGGGAAGAGAGGTGTGGAGGAAGACACAAGGGGAAGAGAGGTGTGGAAAAAGACACAATGGGAAGAGAGGGGTGGAGAAAGACACAAAGGGAAGAGGGGGGTGGAGAAAGACACAAGGGGAAGAGAGGGGTGGAGAAAGACACAAGGGGAAGAGAGGGGTGGAGAAAGACACAAGGGGAAGAGAGGGGTGGAGAAAGACACAAGGGGAAGAGAGGGGTGGAGAAAGACACAAATGGAAGAGAGGGGTGGAGAAAGACACAAGGGGAAGAGAGGGGTGGAGAAAGACACAAGGGGAAGAGAGGGGTGGAGAAAGACACAAGGGGAAGAGAGGGGTGGAGAAAGACACAAGGGGAAGAGAGGGGTGGAGAAAGACACAAGGGGAAGAGAGGTGTGGAGAAAGAAATAATGGGAAGAGAGGGGTGGAGAAAGACACAAAGGGAAGAGGGGGGTGGAGAAAGACACAAGGGGAAGAGAGGGGTGGAGAAAGACACAAGGGGAAGAGAGGGGTGGAGAAAGACACAGGGGGAAGAGAGGGGTGGAGAAAGACACAAAGGGAAGAGAGGGGTGGAGAAAGACACATGGGGAAGAGAGGGGTGGAGAAAGATACAAGGGGAAGAGAGGGGTGGAGAAAGACACAAATGGAAGAGAGGGGTGGAGAAAGACACAAATGGAAGAGAGGGGTGGAGAAAGACACAAGGGGAAGAGAGCGGTGGAGAAAGACACAAGGGGAAGAGAGGGGTGGAGAAAGACACAAAGGGAAGAGAGGTGTGGAGAAAGACACAAGGTGAAGAGAGGGGTGGAGAAAGACACAAGGGGAAGAGAGGGGTGGAGAAAGACACAAATGGAAGAGAGGGGTGGAGAAAGACACAAGGGGAAGAGAGGGGTGGAGAAAGACACAAGGGGAAGAGAGGGGGGAGAAAGACACAAAGGGAAGAGAGGGGTGGAGAAAGACACAAGGGGAAGAGAGGGGTGGAGAAAGACACAAGGGGAAGAGAGGGGGGGAGAAAGACACAAAGGGAAGAGAGGGGTGGAGAAAGACACAAGGGGAAGAGAGGGGTGGAGAAAGACACAAGGGGAAGAGAGGGGTGGAGAAAGACAAAAGGGGAAGATAGGGGTGGAGAAAGACACAAGGGAAAGAGAGGGGTGGAGAAAGACACAAGGGGAAGAGAGGGGTGGAGAAAGACACAAGGGGAAGAGAGGGGTGGAGAAAGACACAAGGGGAAGAGAGGGGTGGAGAAAGACACAAGGGGAATATAGGGGTGGAGAAAGACAGAGGGAAGAGAGGGGTGGAGAAAGACACAAGGGGAAGAGAGGGGTGGAGAAAGACACAAGGGGAAGATAGGGGTGGAGAAAGACACAAGGGGAGGAGAGGGGTGGAGAAAGACACAAGGGGAAGATATGGGTGGAGAAAGACACAAGGGGAAGAGATTGGTGGAGAAAGACACAAGGGGAAGATAGGGGTGGAGAAAGACACAAGGGGAGGAGAGGGGTGGAGAAAGACACAAGGGGAAGAGAGGGGTGGAGAAAGACACAAGGGGAAGATAGGGGTGGAGAAAGACACAAGGGGAAGATAGGGGTGGAGAAAGACACAGAGGGAAGAGAGGTGTGGAGGAAGACACAAGGGGAAGAGAGGTGTGGAAAAAGACACAATGGGAAGAGAGGGGTGGAGAAAGACACAAAGGGAAGAGGGGGGTGGAGAAAGACACAAGGGGAAGAGAGGGGTGGAGAAAGACACAAGGGGAAGAGAGGGGTGGAGAAAGACACAAGGGGAAGAGAGGGGTGGAGAAAGACACAAGGGGAAGAGAGGGGTGGAGAAAGACACAAATGGAAGAGAGGGGTGGAGAAAGACACAAGGGGAAGAGAGGGGTGGAGAAAGACACAAGGGGAAGAGAGGGGTGGAGAAAGACACAAGGGGAAGAGAGGGGTGGAGAAAGACACAAGGGGAAGAGAGGGGTGGAGAAAGACACAAGGGGAAGAGAGGTGTGGAGAAAGAAATAATGGGAAGAGAGGGGTGGAGAAAGACACAAAGGGAAGAGGGGGGTGGAGAAAGACACAAGGGGAAGAGAGGGGTGGAGAAAGACACAAGGGGAAGAGAGGGGTGGAGAAAGACACAGGGGGAAGAGAGGGGTGGAGAAAGACACAAAGGGAAGAGAGGGGTGGAGAAAGACACATGGGGAAGAGAGGGGTGGAGAAAGATACAAGGGGAAGAGAGGGGTGGAGAAAGACACAAATGGAAGAGAGGGGTGGAGAAAGACACAAATGGAAGAGAGGGGTGGAGAAAGACACAAGGGGAAGAGAGCGGTGGAGAAAGACACAAGGGGAAGAGAGGGGTGGAGAAAGACACAAAGGGAAGAGAGGTGTGGAGAAAGACACAAGGTGAAGAGAGGGGTGGAGAAAGACACAAGGGGAAGAGAGGGGTGGAGAAAGACACAAATGGAAGAGAGGGGTGGAGAAAGACACAAGGGGAAGAGAGGGGGAAGAAAGACACAAGGGGAAGAGAGGGGTGGAGAAAGACACAAGGGGAAGAGAGGGGGGAGAAAGACACAAAGGGAAGAGAGGGGTGGAGAAAGACACAAGGGGAAGAGAGGGGTGGAGAAAGACACAAGGGGAAGAGAGGGGTGGAGAAAGACACAAGGGGAAGAGAGGGGTGGAGAAAGACACAAGGGGAAGAGAGGGGTGGAGAAAGACAAAAGGGGAAGATAGGGGTGGAGAAAGACACAAGGGAAAGAGAGGGGTGGAGAAAGACACAAGGGGAAGAGAGGGGTGGAGAAAGACACAAGGGGAAGAGAGGGGTGGAGAAAGACACAAGGGGAAGAGAGGGGTGGAGAAAGACACAAGGGGAATATAGGGGTGGAGAAAGACAGAGGGAAGAGAGGGGTGGAGAAAGACACAAGGGGAAGAGAGGGGTGGAGAAAGACACAAGGGGAAGATAGGGGTGGAGAAAGACACAAGGGGAGGAGAGGGGTGGAGAAAGACACAAGGGGAAGAGAGGGGTGGAGAAAGACACAAGGGGAAGAGAGGGGTGGAGAAAGACACAAGGGGAAGATAGGGGTGGAGAAAGACACAAGGGGAGGAGAGGGGTGGAGAAAGACACAAGGGGAAGAGAGGGGTGGAGAAAGACACAAGGGGAAGATAGGGGTGGAGAAAGACACAAGGGGAGGAGAGGGGTGGAGAAAGACACAAGGGGAAGATAGGGGTGGAGAAAGACACAAAGGGAAGAGGGGGGTGGAGAAAGACACAATGGGAAGAGAGGGGTGGAGAAAGACACAAGGGGAAGAGAGCGGTGGAGAAAGACACAAATTGAAGAGAGGGGTGGAGAAATACACAAGGGGAAGAGAGGGGTGGAGAAAGACACAAATGGAAGAGAGGGGTGGAGAAAGACACAAAGGGAAGAGAGGGGTGGAGAAAGACACAAATGGAAGAGAGGGGTGGAGAAAGACACAAAGGGAAGAGAGGGGTGGAGAAAGACAGAGGGAAGAGAGGGGTGGAGAAAGACACAGGGGGAAGAGAGGGGTGGAGAAAGACAAAAGGGGAAGAGAGGGGTGGAGAAAGACACAAGGGGAAGAGAGGTGTGGAGAAAGAAACAATGGGAAGAGAGGAGTGGAGAAAGACACAAGGGGAAGAGAGGGGTGGAAAAAGACACAGAGGGAAGAGAGGTGTGGAGAAAGACACAAGGGAAAGAGAGGTGTGGAGAAAGAAACAATGGGAAGAGAGGGGTGGAGAAAGACACAAAGGGAAGAGGGGGGTGGAGAAAGACACAAGGGGAAGAGAGGGGTGGAGAAAGACACAAGGGGAAGATAGGGGTGGAGAAAGACACAGAGGGAAGAGAGGGGTGGAGAAAGACACAATGGGAAGAGAGGGGTGGAGAAAGACACAAGGGGAAAAGAGGGGTGGAGAAAGACACAAAGGGAAGAGAGGGGTGGAGAAAGACACAAAGGGAAGAGAGGTGTGGAGAAAGACACAAATTGAAGAGAGGGGTGGAGAAAGACACAAGGGGAAAAGAGGGGTGGAGAAAGACACAAAGGGAAGAGAGGGGTGGAGAAAGACACAAAGGGAAGAGAGGGGTGGAGAAAGACACAAAGGGAAGAGAGGGGTGGAGAAAGACACAATGGGAAGAGAGGGGTGGAGAAAGACACAAGGGGAAAAGAGGGGTGGAGAAAGACACAAAGGGAAGAGAGGGGTGGAGAAAGACACAAAGGGAAGAGAGGTGTGGAGAAAGACACAAATGGAAGAGAGGGGTGGAGAAAGACACAAGGGGAAGAGAGCGGTGGAGAAAGACACAAGGGGAAGAGAGGGGTGGAGAAAGACACAATGGGAAGAGAGGGGTGGAGAAAGACACAAAGGGAAGAGAGGGGTGGAGAAAGACACAATGGGAAGAGAGGGGTGGAGAAAGACACAAAGGGAAGAGAGGGGTGGAGAAAGACACAATGGGAAGAGAGGGGTGGAGAAAGACACAAAGGGAAGAGAGGGGTGGAGAAAGACACAAGGGGAAGAGAGGGGTGGAGAAAGACACAAAGGGAAGAGGGGGGTGGAGAAAGACACAAGGGGAAGAGAGGGGTGGAGAAAGACACAAACGGAAGAGAGGGGTGGAGAAAGACACAAAGGGAAGAGAGGGGTGGAGAAAGACACAATGGGAAGAGAGGGGTGGAGAAAGACACAAGGGGAAAAGAGGGGTGGAGAAAGACACAAAGGGAAGAGAGGGGTGGAGAAAGACACAAAGGGAAGAGAGGTGTGGAGAAAGACACAAATGGAAGAGAGGGGTGGAGAAAGACACAAGGGGAAGAGAGCGGTGGAGAAAGACACAAGTGGAAGAGAGGGGTGGAGAAAGACACAAGGGGAAGAGAGGGGTGGAGAAAGACACAATGGGAAGAGAGGTGTGGAGAAAGACACAAAGGGAAGAGAGGGGTGGAGAAAGACACAAGGGGGAGAGAGGGGTGGAGAAAGACACAAGGGGAGGAGAGGGGTGGAGAAAGACACAAGGGGAAGAGAGGGGGGGAGAAAGACACAAGGGGAAGAGAGGGGGGAGAAAGACACAAAGGGAAGAGATTGGTGGAGAAAGACACAAGGGGAAGAGGGGGGTGGAGAAAGACACAAGGGGAAGAGAGGGGGGGAGAAAGACACAAATGGAAGAGAGGGGTGGAGAAAGACACAAGGTGAAGAGAGGGGTGGAGAAAGACACAAGGGGAAGAGAGGGGTGGAGAAAGACACAAAGGGAAGAGATGGGTGGAGAAAGACACAAGGGGAAGAGAGGGGTGGAGAAAGACACAAGGGGAAGAGAGGGGGGGAGAAAGACACAAGGGGAAGAGAGGGGTGGAGAAAGACACAAAGGGAAGAGAGAGGTGGAGAAAGACACAAGGGGAAGATAGGGGTGGAGAAAGACACAAGTGGAAGAGAGGGGTGCAGAAAGACACAAGGGGAAGAGAGGGGTGGAGAAAGACACAAAGGGAAGAGGGGGGTGGAGAAAGACACAAAGGGAAGAGAGGTGTGGAGAAAGACACAAAGGGAAGAGAGGTGTGGAGAAAGACACAAATGGAAGAGAGGGGTGGAGAAAGACACGAAGGGAAGAGAGGAGTGGAGAAAGACACAAGGGGAAGAGAGGGGGGGAGAAAGACACAAGGGGAAGAGAGGGGTGGAGAAAGACAGAGGGAAGAGAGGTGTGGAGAAAGACACAAGGGGAAGAGAGGGGTGGAGAAAGACACAAGAAGAAAAGAGGGGTGGAGAAAGACACAAAGGGAAGAGAGGGGTGGAGAAAGACACAAAGGGAAGAGAGGGGTGGAGAAAGACACAAATGGAAGAGAGGGGTGGAGAAAGACACAAGGGGAAGAGAGCGGTGGAGAAAGACACAAGTGGAAGAGAGGGGTGGAGAAAGACACAAGGGGAAGAGAGGGGTGGAGAAAGACACAATGGGAAGAGAGGTGTGGAGAAAGACACAAAGGGAAGAGAGGGGTGGAGAAAGACACAAGGGGGAGAGAGGGGTGGAGAAAGACACAAGGGGAGGAGAGGGGTGGAGAAAGACACAAGGGGAAGAGAGGGGGGGAGAAAGACACAAGGGGAAGAGAGGGGGGAGGAAGACACAAAGGGAAGAGATTGGTGGAGAAAGACACAAGGGGAAGAGGGGGGTGGAGAAAGACACAAGGGGAAGAGAGGGGGGGAGAAAGACACAAATGGAAGAGAGGGGTGGAGAAAGACACAAGGTGAAGAGAGGGGTGGAGAAAGACACAAGGGGAAGAGAGGGGTGGAGAAAGACACAAAGGGAAGAGATGGGTGGAGAAAGACACAAGGGGAAGAGAGTGGTGGAGAAAGACACAAGGGGAAGAGAGGGGGGGAGAAAGACACAAGGGGAAGAGAGGGGTGGAGAAAGACACAAAGGGAAGAGAGAGGTGGAGAAAGACACAAGGGGAAGATAGGGGTGGAGAAAGACACAAGTGGAAGAGAGGGGTGGAGAAAGACACAAGGGGAAGAGAGGGGTGGAGAAAGACACAAAGGGAAGAGAGGTGTGGAGAAAGACACAAATGGAAGAGAGGGGTGGAGAAAGACACGAAGGGAAGAGAGGAGTGGAGAAAGACACAAGGGGAAGAGAGGGGGGGAGAAAGACACAAGGGGAAGAGAGGGGTGGAGAAAGACAGAGGGAAGAGAGGTGTGGAGAAAGACACAAGGGGAAGAGAGGGGTGGAGAAAGACAAAAGGGGAAGAGAGGGGTGGAGAAAGACACAAGGGGAAGCGAGGTGTGGAGAAAGAAACAATGGGAAGAGAGGGGTGGAGAAAGACACAAGGGGAAGAGAGGGGTGGAGAAAGACACAGAGGGAAGAGAGGTGTGGAGAAAGACACAAGGGGAAGAGAGGTGTGGAGAAAGAAACAATGGGAAGAGAGGGGTGGAGAAAGACACAAAGGGAAGAGGGGGGTGGAGAAAGACACAAGGGGAAGAGAGGGGTGGAGAAAGACACAAGGGGAAGATAGGGGTGGAGAAAGACACAGAGGGAAGAGAGGGGTGGAGAAAGACACAATGGGAAGAGAGGGGTGGAGAAAGACACAAGGGGAAAAGAGGGGTGGAGAAAGACACAAAGGGAAGAGGGGGGTGGAGAAAGACACAAAGGGAAGAGAGGTGTGGAGAAAGACACAAAGGGAAGAGAGGTGTGGAGAAAGACACAAATGGAAGAGAGGGGTGGAGAAAGACACAAAGGGAAGAGAGGAGTGGAGAAAGACACAAGGGGAAGAGAGGGGGGGAGAAAGACACAAGGGGAAGAGAGGGGTGGAGAAAGACAGAGGGAAGAGAGGTGTGGAGAAAGACACAAGGGGAAGAGAGGGGTGGAGAAAGACAAAAGGGGAAGAGAGGGGTGGAGAAAGACACAAGGGGAAGAGAGGTGTGGAGAAAGAAACAATGGGAAGAGAGGGGTGGAGAAAGACACAAGGGGAAGAGAGGGGTGGAGAAAGACACAGAGGGAAGAGAGGTGTGGAGAAAGACACAAGGGGAAGAGAGGTGTGGAGAAAGAAACAATGGGAAGAGAGGGGTGGAGAAAGACACAAAGGGAAGAGGGGGGTGGAGAAAGACACAAGGGGAAGAGAGGGGTGGAGAAAGACACAAGGGGAAGATAGGGGTGGAGAAAGACACAGAGGGAAGAGAGGGGTGGAGAAAGACAATGGGAAGAGAGGGGTGGAGAAAGACACAAGGGGAAAAGAGGGGTGGAGAAAGACACAAAGGGAAGAGAGGGGTGGAGAAAGACACAAAGGGAAGAGAGGTGTGGAGAAAGACACAAAGGGAAGAGAGGGGTGGAGAAAGACACAAGGGGGAGAGAGGGGTGGAGAAAGACACAAGGGGAAGAGAGGGGTGGAGAAAGACACAAGGGGAGGAGAGGGGTGGAGAAAGACACAAGGGGAAGAGAGGGGGGGAGAAAGACACAAGGGGAAGAGAGGGGGGAGAAAGACACAAAGGGAAGAGATTGGTGGAGAAAGACACAAGGGGAAGAGGGGGGTGGAGAAAGACACAAGGGGAAGAGAGGGGGGGAGAAAGACACAAAGGGAAGAGAGGGGTGGAGAAAGACACAAGGTGAAGAGAGGGGTGGAGAAAGACACAAGGGGAAGAGAGGGGTGGAGAAAGACACAAAGGGAAGAGATGGGTGGAGAAAGACACAAGGGGAAGAGAGGGGTGGAGAAAGACACAAGGGGAAGAGAGGGGGGGAGAAAGACACAAGGGGAAGAGAGGGGTGGAGAAAGACACAAAGGGAAGAGAGAGGTGGAGAAAGACACAAGGGGAAGATAGGGGTGGAGAAAGACACAAGTGGAAGAGAGGGGTGGAGAAAGACACAAGGGGAAGAGAGGGGTGGAGAAAGACACAAAGGGAAGAGGGGGGTGGAGAAAGACACAAAGGGAAGAGAGGTGTGGAGAAAGACACAAATGGAAGAGAGGGGTGGAGAAAGACACGAAGGGAAGAGAGGAGTGGAGAAAGACACAAGGGGAAGAGAGGGGGGGAGAAAGACACAAGGGGAAGAGAGGGGTGGAGAAAGACAGAGGGAAGAGAGGTGTGGAGAAAGACACAAGGGGAAGAGAGGGGTGGAGAAAGACAAAAGGGGAAGAGAGGGGTGGAGAAAGACACAAGGGGAAGCGAGGTGTGGAGAAAGAAACAATGGGAAGAGAGGGGTGGAGAAAGACACAAGGGGAAGAGAGGGGTGGAGAAAGACACAGAGGGAAGAGAGGTGTGGAGAACGACACAAAGGGAAAAGAGAGGTGTGGAGAAAGAAACAATGGGAAGAGAGGGGTGGAGAAAGACACAAAGGGAAGAGGGGGGTGGAGAAAGACACAAGGGGAAGAGAGGGGTGGAGAAAGACACAAGGGGAAGATAGGGGTGGAGAAAGACACAGAGGGAAGAGAGGGGTGGAGAAAGACACAATGGGAAGAGAGGGGTGGAGAAAGACACAAGGGGAAAAGAGGGGTGGAGAAAGACACAAAGGGAAGAGGGGGGTGGAGAAAGACACAAAGGGAAGAGAGGTGTGGAGAAAGACACAAAGGGAAGAGAGGTGTGGAGAAAGACACAAATGGAAGAGAGGGGTGGAGAAAGACACAAAGGGAAGAGAGGAGTGGAGAAAGACACAAGGGGAAGAGAGGGGGGGAGAAAGACACAAGGGGAAGAGAGGGGTGGAGAAAGACAGAGGGAAGAGAGGTGTGGAGAAAGACACAAGGGGAAGAGAGGGGTGGAGAAAGACAAAAGGGGAAGAGAGGGGTGGAGAAAGACACAAGGGGAAGAGAGGTGTGGAGAAAGAAACAATGGGAAGAGAGGGGTGGAGAAAGACACAAGGGGAAGAGAGGGGTGGAGAAAGACACAGAGGGAAGAGAGGTGTGGAGAAAGACACAAGGGGAAGAGAGGTGTGGAGAAAGAAACAATGGGAAGAGAGGGGTGGAGAAAGACACAAAGGGAAGAGGGGGGTGGAGAAAGACACAAGGGGAAGAGAGGGGTGGAGAAAGACACAAGGGGAAGATAGGGGTGGAGAAAGACACAGAGGGAAGAGAGGGGTGGAGAAAGACACAATGGGAAGAGAGGGGTGGAGAAAGACACAAGGGGAAAAGAGGGGTGGAGAAAGACACAAAGGGAAGAGAGGGGTGGAGAAAGACACAAAGGGAAGAGAGGTGTGGAGAAAGACACAAATTGAAGAGAGGGGTGGAGAAAGACACAAGGGGAAAAGAGGGGTGGAGAAAGACACAAAGGGAAGAGAGGGGTGGAGAAAGACACAAGGGGAAGAGAGGGGTGGAGAAAGACACAAGGGGAGGAGAGGGGTGGAGAAAGACACAAGGGGAAGAGAGGGGGGGAGAAAGACACAAATGGAAGAGAGGGGTGGAGAAAGACACAAGGTGAAGAGAGGGGTGGAGAAAGACACAAGGGGAAGAGAGGGGTGGAGAAAGACACAAGGGGAGGAGAGGGGTGGAGAAAGACACAAGGGGAAGAGAGGGGGGGAGAAAGACACAAGGGGAAGAGAGGGGGGAGAAAGACACAAAGGGAAGAGATTGGTGGAGAAAGACACAAGGGGAAGAGGGGGGTGGAGAAAGACACAAGGGGAAGAGAGGGGGGGAGAAAGACACAAAGGGAAGAGAGGGGTGGAGAAAGACACAAGGTGAAGAGAGGGGTGGAGAAAGACACAAGGGGAAGAGAGGGGTGGAGAAAGACACAAAGGGAAGAGATGGGTGGAGAAAGACACAAGGGGAAGAGAGGGGTGGAGAAAGACACAAGGGGAAGAGATGGGGGGAGAAAGACACAAGGGGAAGAGAGGGGTGGAGAAAGACACAAAGGGAAGAGAGAGGTGGAGAAAGACACAAGGGGAAGATAGGGGTGGAGAAAGACACAAGTGGAAGAGAGGGGTGGAGAAAGACACAAGGGGAAGAGAGGGGTGGAGAAAGACACAAAGGGAAGAGGGGTCGTGGAGAAAGACACAAAGGGAAGAGAGGTGTGGAGAAAGACACAAATGGAAGAGAGGGGTGGAGAAAGACACGAAGGGAAGAGAGGAGTGGAGAAAGACACAAGGGGAAGAGAGGGGGGGAGAAAGACACAAGGGGAAGAGAGGGGTGGAGAAAGACAGAGGGAAGAGAGGTGTGGAGAAAGACACAAGGGGAAGAGAGGGGTGGAGAAAGACAAAAGGGGAAGAGAGGGGTGGAGAAAGACACAAGGGGAAGCGAGGTGTGGAGAAAGAAACAATGGGAAGAGAGGGGTGGAGAAAGACACAAGTGGAAGAGAGGGGTGGAGAAAGACACAGAGGGAAGAGAGGTGTGGAGAAAGACACAAGGGGAAGAGAGGTGTGGAGAAAGAAACAATGGGAAGAGAGGGGTGGAGAAAGACACAAAGGGAAGAGGGGGGTGGAGAAAGACACAAGGGGAAGAGAGGGGTGGAGAAAGACACAAGGGGAAGATAGGGGTGGAGAAAGACACAGAGGGAAGAGAGGGGTGGAGAAAGACACAATGGGAAGAGAGGGGTGGAGAAAGACACAAGGGGAAAAGAGGGGTGGAGAAAGACACAAAGGGAAGAGGGGGGTGGAGAAAGACACAAAGGGAAGAGAGGTGTGGAGAAAGACACAAAGGGAAGAGAGGTGTGGAGAAAGACACAAATGGAAGAGAGGGGTGGAGAAAGACACAAAGGGAAGAGAGGAGTGGAGAAAGACACAAGGGGAAGAGAGGGGGGGAGAAAGACACAAGGGGAAGAGAGGGGTGGAGAAAGACAGAGGGAAGAGAGGTGTGGAGAAAGACACAAGGGGAAGAGAGGGGTGGAGAAAGACAAAAGGGGAAGAGAGGGGTGGAGAAAGACACAAGGGGAAGAGAGGTGTGGAGAAAGAAACAATGGGAAGAGAGGGGTGGAGAAAGACACAAGGGGAAGAGAGGGGTGGAGAAAGACACAGAGGGAAGAGAGGTGTGGAGAAAGACACAAGGGGAAGAGAGGTGTGGAGAAAAAACAATGGGAAGAGAGGGGTGGAGAAAGACACAAAGGGAAGAGGGGGGTGGAGAAAGACACAAGGGGAAGAGAGGGGTGGAGAAAGACACAAGGGGAAGATAGGGGTGGAGAAAGACACAGAGGGAAGAGAGGGGTGGAGAAAGACACAATGGGAAGAGAGGGGTGGAGAAAGACACAAGGGGAAAAGAGGGGTGGAGAAAGACACAAAGGGAAGAGAGGGGTGGAGAAAGACACAAAGGGAAGAGAGGTGTGGAGAAAGACACAAATTGAAGAGAGGGGTGGAGAAAGACACAAGGGGAAAAGAGGGGTGGAGAAAGACACAAAGGGAAGAGAGGGGTGGAGAAAGACACAAAGGGAAGAGAGGGGTGGAGAAAGACACAATGGGAAGAGAGGGGTGGAGAAAGACACAAGGGGAAAAGAGGGGTGGAGAAAGACACAAAGGGAAGAGAGGGGTGGAGAAAGACACAAAGGGAAGAGAGGTGTGGAGAAAGACACAAGGGGAAGAGAGGGGTGGAGAAAGACACAATGGGAAGAGAGGTGTGGAGAAAGACACAAGGGGAAAAGAGGGGTGGAGAAAGACACAAAGGGAAGAGAGGGGTGGAGAAAGACACAAGGGGAAGAGAGGGGTGGAGAAAGACACAATGGGAAGAGAGGGGTGGAGAAAGACACAAGGGGAAAAGAGGGGTGGAGAAAGACACAAAGGGAAGAGAGGGGTGGAGAAAGACACAAAGGGAAGAGAGGTGTGGAGAAAGACACAAGGGGAAGAGAGGGGTGGAGAAAGACACAAAGGGAAGAGAGGGGTGGAGAAAGACACAAAGGGAAGAGAGGTGTGGAGAAAGACACAAGGGGAAGAGAGGGGTGGAGAAAGACACAATGGGAAGAGAGGTGTGGAGAAAGACACAAGGGGAAAAGAGGGGTGGAGAAAGACACAAAGGGAAGAGAGGGGTGGAGAAAGACACAAAGGGAAGAGAGGGGTGGAGAAAGACACAATGGGAAGAGAGGGGTGGAGAAAGACACAAGGGGAAAAGAGGGGTGGAGAAAGACACAAAGGGAAGAGAGGGGTGGAGAAAGACACAAAGGGAAGAGAGGTGTGGAGAAAGACACAAGGGGAAGAGAGGGGTGGAGAAAGACACAATGGGAAGAGAGGTGTGGAGAAAGACACAAGGGGAAAAGAGGGGTGGAGAAAGACACAAAGGGAAGAGAGGGGTGGAGAAAGACACAAGGGGAAGAGAGGGGTGGAGAAAGACAAAAGGGGAAGAGAGGGGTGGAGAAAGACACAGAGGGAAGAGAGGTGTGGAGAAAGACACAAGGGGAAGAGAGGTGTGGAGAAAGAAACAATGGGAAGAGAGGGGTGGAGAAAGACACAATGGGAAGAGAGGGGTGGAGAAAGACACAAGGGGAAGAGAGGGGTGGAGAAAGACAAAAGGGGAAGAGAGGGGTGGAGAAAGACACAGAGGGAAGAGAGGTGTGGAGAAAGACACAAGGGGAAGATAGGGGTGGAGAAAGACACAGAGGGAAGAGAGGGGTGGAGAAAGACACAATGGGAAGAGAGGGGTGGAGAAAGACACAAGGGGAAAAGAGGGGTGGAGAAAGACACAAAGGGAAGAGAGGGGTGGAGAAAGACACAAAGGGAAGAGAGGTGTGGAGAAAGACACAAATTGTAGAGAGGGGTGGAGAAAGACACAAGGGGAAAAGAGGGGTGGAAAAAGACACAAAGGGAAGAGAGGGGTGGAGAAAGACACAAAGGGAAGAGAGGGGTGGAGAAAGACACAATGGGAAGAGAGGGGTGGAGAAAGACACAAGGGGAAAAGAGGGGTGGAGAAAGACACAAAGGGAAGAGAGGGGTGGAGAAAGACACAAAGGGAAGAGAGGTGTGGAGAAAGACACAAATGGAAGAGAGGGGTGGAGAAAGACACAAGGGGAAGAGAGCGGTGGAGAAAGACACAAGGGGAAGAGAGGGGTGGAGAAAGACACAATGGGAAGAGAGGGGTGGAGAAAGACACAAAGGGAAGAGAGGGGTGGAGAAAGACACAATGGGAAGAGAGGGGTGGAGAAAGACACAAAGGGAAGAGAGGGGTGGAGAAAGACACAATGGGAAGAGAGGGGTGGAGAAAGACACAAAGGGAAGAGAGGGGTGGAGAAAGACACAAGGGGAAGAGAGGGGTGGAGAAAGACACAAAGGGAAGAGAGGGGTGGAGAAATACACAAGGGGAAGAGAGGGGTGGAGAAAGACACAAACGGAAGAGAGGGGTGGAGAAAGACACAAAGGGAAGAGAGGGGGGGAGAAAGACACAATGGGAAGAGAGGGGTGGAGAAAGACACAAGGGGAAAAGAGGGGTGGAGAAAGACACAAAGGGAAGAGAGGGGTGGAGAAAGAAACAAAGGGAAAAGAGGTGTGGAGAAAGACACAAATGGAAGAGAGGGGTGGAGAAAGACACAAGGGGAAGAGAGGGGTGGAGAAAGACACAAGGGCAAGAGAGGGGTGGAGAAAGACACAAGGGGAAGAGAGGGGTGGGGAAAGACACAATGGGAAGAGAGGGGTGGAGAAAGACACAAAGGGAAGAGAGGGGTGGAGAAAGACACAAGGGGGAGAGAGGGGTGGAGAAAGACACAAGGGGAAGAGAGGGGTGGAGAAAGACACAAGGGGAGGAGAGGGGTGGAGAAAGACACAAGGGGAAGAGAGGGGGGGAGAAAGACACAAGGGGAAGAGAGGGGGGAGAAAGACACAAAGGGAAGAGAGGGGTGGAGAAAGACACAAGGGGAAGAGGGGGGTGGAGAAAGACACAAGGGGAAGAGAGGGGGGGAGAAAGACACAAATGGAAGAGAGGGGTGGAGAAAGACACAAGGTGAAGAGAGGGGTGGAGAAAGACACAAGGGGAAGAGAGGGGTGGAGAAAGACACAAAGGGAAGAGATGGGTGGAGAAAGACACAAGGGGAAGAGAGGGGTGGAGAAAGACACAAGGGGAAGAGAGGGGGGGAGAAAGACACAAGGGGAAGAGAGGGGGGGAGAAAGACACAAAGGGAAGAGAGAGGTGGAGAAAGACACAAGGGGAAGATAGGGGTGGAGAAAGACACAAAGGGAAGAGGGGGGTGGAGAAAGACACAAAGGGAAGAGAGGTGTGGAGAAAGACACAAAGGGGAGAGAGGTGTGGAGAAAGACACAAATGGAAGAGAGGTGTGGAGAAAGACACAAATGGAAGAGAGGGGTGGAGAAAGACACAAAGGGAAGAGAGGAGTGGAGAAAGACACAAGGGGAAGAGAGGGGGGGAGAAAGACACAAGGGGAAGAGAGGGGGGGAGAAAGACACAAGGGGAAGAGAGGGGTGGAGAAAGACACAAAGGGAAGAGAGGGGGGGAGAAAGACACAAGGGGAAGAGAGGGGTGGAGAAAGACACAAATGGAAGAGAGGGGTGGAGAAAGACACAAAGGGAAGAGAGGTGTGGAGAAAGACACAAGGGGAAGAGAGGGGTGGAGAAAGACACAAGGGGAAGATAGGGGTGGAGAAAGACACAAAGGGAAGAGAGGGGTGGAGAAAGACACAAGGGGAAGAGAGGGGTGGAGAAAGACACAAATGGAAGAGAGGGGTGGAGAAAGACACAAAGGGAAGAGAGGTGTGGAGAAAGACACAAATATAAGAGAGGGGTGGAGAAAGACACAAAGGGAAGAGAGGTGTGGAGAAAGACACAAATGGAAGAGAGGGGTGGAGAAAGACACAAAGGGAAGAGAGCGGTGGAGAAAGACACAAGGGGAAGAGAGGGGTGGAGAAAGACACAAGGGGAAGAGAGGGGTGGAGAAAGACACAAGGGGAAGAGAGGGGGGGAGAAAGACACAAGGGGAAGAGAGGGGTGGAGAAAGACACAAATGGAAGAGAGGGGTGGAGAAAGACACAAAGGGAAGAGAGGAGTGGAGAAAGACACAAGGGGAAGAGAGGGGGGGAGAAAGACACAAGGGGAAGAGAGGGGTGGAGAAAGACAGAGGGAAGAGAGGTGTGGAGAAAGACACAAGGGGAAGAGAGGGGTGGAGAAAGACAAAAGGGGAAGAGAGGGGTGGAGAAAGACACAAGGGGAAGAGAGGTGTGGAGAAAGAAACAATGGGAAGAGAGGGGTGGAGAAAGACACAAGGGGAAGAGAGGGGTGGAGAAAGACACAGAGGGAAGAGAGGTGTGGAGAAAGACACAAGGGGAAGAGAGGTGTGGAGAAAGAAACAATGGGAAGAGAGGGGTGGAGAAAGACACAAAGGGAAGAGGGGGGTGGAGAAAGACACAAGGGGAAGAGAGGGGTGGAGAAAGACACAAGGGGAAGATAGGGGTGGAGAAAGACACAGATGGAAGAGAGGGGTGGAGAAAGACACAATGGGAAGAGAGGGGTGGAGAAAGACACAAGGGGAAAAGAGGGGTGGAGAAAGACACAAAGGGAAGAGAGGGGTGGAGAAAGACACAAAGGGAAGAGAGGTGTGGAGAAAGACACAAATTGAAGAGAGGGGTGGAGAAAGACACAAGGGGAAAAGAGGGGTGGAGAAAGACACAAAGGGAAGAGAGGGGTGGAGAAAGACACAAAGGGAAGAGAGGGGTGGAGAAAGACACAATGGGAAGAGAGGGGTGGAGAAAGACACAAGGGGAAAAGAGGGGTGGAGAAAGACACAAAGGGAAGAGAGGGGTGGAGAAAGACACAAAGGGAAGAGAGGTGTGGAGAAAGACACAAGGGGAAGAGAGGGGTGGAGAAAGACACAATGGGAAGAGAGGTGTGGAGAAAGACACAAGGGGAAAAGAGGGGTGGAGAAAGACACAAAGGGAAGAGAGGGGTGGAGAAAGACACAAGGGGAAGAGAGGGGTGGAGAAAGACAAAAGGGGAAGAGAGGGGTGGAGAAAGACACAGAGGGAAGAGAGGTGTGGAGAAAGACACAAGGGGAAGAGAGGTGTGGAGAAAGAAACAATGGGAAGAGAGGGGTGGAGAAATACACAAAGGGAAGAGGGGGGTGGAGAAAGACACAAGGGGAAGAGAGGGGTGGAGAAAGACACAAGGGGAAGATAGGGGTGGAGAAAGACACAGAGGGAAGAGAGGGGTGGAGAAAGACACAATGGGAAGAGAGGGGTGGAGAAAGACACAAGGGGAAGAGGGGGGTGGAGAAAGACACAAGGGGAAGAGAGGGGTGGAGAAAGACACAAGGGGAAAAGAGGGGTGGAGAAAGACACAAAGGGAAGAGAGGGGTGGAGAAAGACACAAAGGGAAGAGAGGGGTGGAGAAAGACACAAAGGGAAGAGAGGTGTGGAGAAAGACACAAATTGAAGAGAGGGGTGGAGAAAGACACAAGGGGAAAAGAGGGGTGGAGAAAGACACAAAGGGAAGAGAGGGGTGGAGAAAGACACAAAGGGAAGAGAGGGGTGGAGAAAGACACAATGGGAAGAGAGGGGTGGAGAAAGACACAAGGGGAAAAGAGGGGTGGAGAAAGACACAAAGGGAAGAGAGGGGTGGAGAAAGACACAAAGGGAAGAGAGGTGTGGAGAAAGACACAAGGGGAAGAGAGGGGTGGAGAAAGACACAATGGGAAGAGAGGTGTGGAGAAAGACACAAGGGGAAAAGAGGGGTGGAGAAAGACACAAAGGGAAGAGAGGGGTGGAGAAAGACACAAGGGGAAGAGAGGGGTGGAGAAAGACAAAAGGGGAAGAGAGGGGTGGAGAAAGACACAGAGGGAAGAGAGGTGTGGAGAAAGACACAAGGGGAAGAGAGGTGTGGAGAAAGAAACAATGGGAAGAGAGGGGTGGAGAAATACACAAAGGGAAGAGGGGGGTGGAGAAAGACACAAGGGGAAGAGAGGGGTGGAGAAAGACACAAGGGGAAGATAGGGGTGGAGAAAGACACAGAGGGAAGAGAGGGGTGGAGAAAGACACAATGGGAAGAGAGGGGTGGAGAAAGACACAAGGGGAAAAGAGGGGTGGAGAAAGACACAAAGGGAAGAGAGGGGTGGAGAAAGACACAAAGGGAAGAGAGGTGTGGAGAAAGACACAAATTGAAGAGAGGGGTGGAGAAAGACACAAGGGGAAAAGAGGGGTGGAGAAAGACACAAAGGGAAGAGAGGGGTGGAGAAAGACACAAAGGGAAGAGAGGGGTGGAGAAAGACACAAAGGGAAGAGAGGGGTGGAGAAAGACACAATGGGAAGAGAGGGGTGGAGAAAGACACAAGGGGAAAAGAGGGGTGGAGAAAGACACAAAGGGAAGAGAGGGGTGGAGAAAGACACAAAGGGAAGAGAGGTGTGGAGAAAGACACAAATGGAAGAGAGGGGTGGAGAAAGACACAAGGGGAAGAGAGCGGTGGAGAAAGACACAAGGGGAAGAGAGGGGTGGAGAAAGACACAAGGGGAAGAGAGCGGTGGAGAAAGACACAAGGGGAAGAGAGGGGTGGAGAAAGACACAATGGGAAGAGAGGGGTGGAGAAAGACACAAAGGGAAGAGAGGGGTGGAGAAAGACACAATGGGAAGAGAGGGGTGGAGAAAGACACAAAGGGAAGAGAGGGGTGGAGAAAGACACAATGGGAAGAGAGGGGTGGAGAAAGACACAAAGGGAAGAGAGGGGTGGCGAAAGACACAAGGGGAAGAGAGGGGTGGAGAAAGACACAAAGGGAAGAGAGGGGTGGAGAAATACACAAGGGGAAGAGAGGGGTGGAGAAAGACACAAACGGAAGAGAGGGGTGGAGAAAGACACAAAGGGAAGAGAGGGGTGGAGAAAGACACAATGGGAAGAGAGGGGTGGAGAAAGACACAAGGGGAAAAGAGGGGTGGAGAAAGACACAAAGGGAAGAGAGGGGTGGAGAAAGACACAGAGGGAAGAGAGGGGTGGAGAAAGACACAAGGGGAAGAGAGGTGTGGAGAAAGAAACAATGGGAAGAGAGGGGTGGAGAAAGACACAAAGGGAAGAGGGGGGTGGAGAAAGACACAAGGGGAAGAGAGGGGTGGAGAAAGACACAAGGGGAAGATAGGGGTGGAGAAAGACACAGAGGGAAGAGAGGGGTGGAGAAAGACACAATGGGAAGAGAGGGGTGGAGAAAGACACAAGGGGAAAAGAGGGGTGGAGAAAGACACAAAGGGAAGAGAGGGGTGGAGAAAGACACAAAGGGAAGAGAGGGGTGGAGAAAGACACAAGGGGAAGATAGGGGTGGAGAAAGACACAGATGGAAGAGAGGGGTGGAGAAAGACACAATGGGAAGAGAGGGGTGGAGAAAGACACAAGGGGAAAAGAGGGGTGGAGAAAGACACAAAGGGAAGAGAGGGGTGGAGAAAGACACAAAGGGAAGAGAGGTGTGGAGAAAGACACAAATTGAAGAGAGGGGTGGAGAAAGACACAAGGGGAAAAGAGGGGTGGAGAAAGACACAAAGGGAAGAGAGGGGTGGAGAAAGACACAAAGGGAAGAGAGGGGTGGAGAAAGACACAAAGGGAAGAGAGGGGTGGAGAAAGACACAATGGGAAGAGAGGGGTGGAGAAAGACACAAGGGGAAAAGAGGGGTGGAGAAAGACACAAAGGGAAGAGAGGGGTGGAGAAAGACACAAAGGGAAGAGAGGTGTGGAGAAAGACACAAGGGGAAGAGAGGGGTGGAGAAAGACACAATGGGAAGAGAGGTGTGGAGAAAGACACAAGGGGAAAAGAGGGGTGGAGAAAGACACAAAGGGAAGAGAGGGGTGGAGAAAGACACAAGGGGAAGAGAGGGGTGGAGAAAGACAAAAGGGGAAGAGAGGGGTGGAGAAAGACACAGAGGGAAGAGAGGTGTGGAGAAAGACACAAGGGGAAGAGAGGTGTGGAGAAAGAAACAATGGGAAGAGAGGGGTGGAGAAATACACAAAGGGAAGAGGGGGGTGGAGAAAGACACAAGGGGAAGAGAGGGGTGGAGAAAGACACAAGGGGAAGATAGGGGTGGAGAAAGACACAGAGGGAAGAGAGGGGTGGAGAAAGACACAATGGGAAGAGAGGGGTGGAGAAAGACACAAGGGGAAAAGAGGGGTGGAGAAAGACACAAAGGGAAGAGAGGGGTGGAGAAAGACACAAAGGGAAGAGAGGTGTGGAGAAAGACACAAATTGAAGAGAGGGGTGGAGAAAGACACAAGGGGAAAAGAGGGGTGGAGAAAGACACAAAGGGAAGAGAGGGGTGGAGAAAGACACAAAGGGAAGAGAGGGGTGGAGAAAGACACAAAGGGAAGAGAGGGGTGGAGAAAGACACAATGGGAAGAGAGGGGTGGAGAAAGACACAAGGGGAAAAGAGGGGTGGAGAAAGACACAAAGGGAAGAGAGGGGTGGAGAAAGACACAAAGGGAAGAGAGGTGTGGAGAAAGACACAAATGGAAGAGAGGGGTGGAGAAAGACACAAGGGGAAGAGAGCGGTGGAGAAAGACACAAGGGGAAGAGAGGGGTGGAGAAAGACACAAGGGGAAGAGAGCGGTGGAGAAAGACACAAGGGGAAGAGAGGGGTGGAGAAAGACACAATGGGAAGAGAGGGGTGGAGAAAGACACAAAGGGAAGAGAGGGGTGGAGAAAGACACAATGGGAAGAGAGGGGTGGAGAAAGACACAAAGGGAAGAGAGGGGTGGAGAAAGACACAATGGGAAGAGAGGGGTGGAGAAAGACACAAAGGGAAGAGAGGGGTGGCGAAAGACACAAGGGGAAGAGAGGGGTGGAGAAAGACACAAAGGGAAGAGAGGGGTGGAGAAATACACAAGGGGAAGAGAGGGGTGGAGAAAGACACAAACGGAAGAGAGGGGTGGAGAAAGACACAAAGGGAAGAGAGGGGTGGAGAAAGACACAATGGGAAGAGAGGGGTGGAGAAAGACACAAGGGGAAAAGAGGGGTGGAGAAAGACACAAAGGGAAGAGAGGGGTGGAGAAAGACACAGAGGGAAGAGAGGGGTGGAGAAAGACACAAGGGGAAGAGAGGTGTGGAGAAAGAAACAATGGGAAGAGAGGGGTGGAGAAAGACACAAAGGGAAGAGGGGGGTGGAGAAAGACACAAGGGGAAGAGAGGGGTGGAGAAAGACACAAGGGGAAGATAGGGGTGGAGAAAGACACAGAGGGAAGAGAGGGGTGGAGAAAGACACAATGGGAAGAGAGGGGTGGAGAAAGACACAAGGGGAAAAGAGGGGTGGAGAAAGACACAAAGGGAAGAGAGGGGTGGAGAAAGACACAAAGGGAAGAGAGGTGTGGAGAAAGACACAAATTGAAGAGAGGGGTGGAGAAAGACACAAGGGGAAAAGAGGGGTGGAGAAAGACACAAAGGGAAGAGAGGGGTGGAGAAAGACACAAAGGGAAGAGAGGGGTGGAGAAAGACACAAAGGGAAGAGAGGGGTGGAGAAAGACACAATGGGAAGAGAGGGGTGGAGAAAGACACAAGGGGAAAAGAGGGGTGGAGAAAGACACAAAGGGAAGAGAGGGGTGGAGAAAGACACAAAGGGAAGAGAGGGGTGGAGAAAGACACAAGGGGAAGAGAGGGGTGGAGAAAGACACAATGGGAAGAGAGGTGTGGAGAAAGACACAAGGGGAAAAGAGGGGTGGAGAAAGACACAAAGGGAAGAGAGGGGTGGAGAAAGACACAAGGGGAAGAGAGGGGTGGAGAAAGACAAAAGGGGAAGAGAGGGGTGGAGAAAGACACAGAGGGAAGAGAGGTGTGGAGAAAGACACAAGGGGAAGAGAGGTGTGGAGAAAGAAACAATGGGAAGAGAGGGGTGGAGAAAGACACAAAGGGAAGAGGGGGGTGGAGAAAGACACAAGGGGAAGAGAGGGGTGGAGAAAGACACAAGGGGAAGAGAGGGGTGGAGAAAGACACAGAGGGAAGAGAGGGGTGGAGAAAGACACAATGGGAAGAGAGGGGTGGAGAAAGACACAAGGGGAAAAGAGGGGTGGAGAAAGACACAAAGGGAAGAGAGGGGTGGAGAAAGACACAAAGGGAAGAGAGGTGTGGAGAAAGACACAAATTGAAGAGAGGGGTGGAGAAAGACACAAGGGGAAAAGAGGGGTGGAGAAAGACACAAAGGGAAGAGAGGGGTGGAGAAAGACACAAAGGGAAGAGAGGGGTGGAGAAAGACACAAAGGGAAGAGAGGGGTGGAGAAAGACACAATGGGAAGAGAGGGGTGGAGAAAGACACAAGGGGAAAAGAGGGGTGGAGAAAGACACAAAGGGAAGAGAGGGGTGGAGAAAGACACAAAGGGAAGAGAGGTGTGGAGAAAGACACAAATGGAAGAGAGGGGTGGAGAAAGACACAAGGGGAAGAGAGCGGTGGAGAAAGACACAAGGGGAAGAGAGGGGTGGAGAAAGACACAATGGGAAGAGAGGGGTGGAGAAAGACACAAAGGGAAGAGAGGGGGGAGAAAGACACAAAGGGAAGAGAGGGGTGGAGAAAGACACAAGGGGAAGAGAGGGGTGGAGAAAGACACAAGGGGAAGAGAGGGGTGGAGAAAGACACAAAGGGAAGAGAGGGGTGGAGAAATACACAAGGGGAAGAGAGGGGTGGAGAAAGACACAAACGGAAGAGAGGGGTGGAGAAAGACACAAAGGGAAGAGAGGGGTGGAGAAAGACACAATGGGAAGAGAGGGGTGGAGAAAGACACAAAGGGAAGAGAGGGGTGGCGAAAGACACAAAGGGAAGAGAGGGGTGGAGAAAGACACAAAGGGAAGAGAGGTGTGGAGAAAGACACAAATGGAAGAGAGGGGTGGAGAAAGACACAAGGGGAAGAGAGGGGTGGAGAAAGACACAAGGGCAAGAGAGGGGTGGAGAAAGACACAAGGGGAAGAGAGGGGTGGAGAAAGACACAATGGGAAGAGAGGGGTGGAGAAAGACACAAAGGGAAGAGAGGGGTGGAGAAAGACACAAGGGGGAGAGAGGGGTGGAGAAAGACACAAGGGGAAGAGAGGGGTGGAGAAAGACACAAGGGGAGGAGAGGGGTGGAGAAAGACACAAGGGGAAGAGAGGGGGGGAGAAAGACACAAGGGGAAGAGAGGGGGGAGAAAGACACAAAGGGAAGAGAGGGGTGGAGAAAGACACAAGGGGAAGAGGGGGGTGGAGAAAGACACAAGGGGAAGAGAGGGGGGGAGAAAGACACAAATGGAAGAGAGGGGTGGAGAAAGACACAAGGTGAAGAGAGGGGTGGAGAAAGACACAAGGGGAAGAGAGGGGTGGAGAAAGACACAAAGGGAAGAGATGGGTGGAGAAAGACACAAGGGGAAGAGAGGGGTGGAGAAAGACACAAGGGGAAGAGAGGGGGGGAGAAAGACACAAGGGGAAGAGAGGGGGGGAGAAAGACACAAAGGGAAGAGAGAGGTGGAGAAAGACACAAGGGGAAGATAGGGGTGGAGAAAGACACAAAGGGAAGAGGGGGGTGGAGAAAGACACAAAGGGAAGAGAGGTGTGGAGAAAGACACAAAGGGAAGAGAGGTGTGGAGAAAGACACAAAGGGAAGAGAGGTGTGGAGAAAGACACAAATGGAAGAGAGGGGTGGAGAAAGACACAAAGGGAAGAGAGGAGTGGAGAAAGACACAAGGGGAAGAGAGGGGGGGAGAAAGACACAAGGGGAAGAGAGGGGGGGAGAAAGACACAAGGGGAAGAGAGGGGTGGAGAAAGACACAAAGGGAAGAGAGGGGGGGAGAAAGACACAAGGGGAAGAGAGGGGTGGAGAAAGACACAAATGGAAGAGAGGGGTGGAGAAAGACACAAAGGGAAGAGAGGTGTGGAGAAAGACACAAGGGGAAGAGAGGGGTGGAGAAAGACACAAGGGGAAGATAGGGGTGGAGAAAGACACAAAGGGAAGAGAGGGGTGGAGAAAGACACAAGGGGAAGAGAGGGGTGGAGAAAGACACAAATGGAAGAGAGGGGTGGAGAAAGACACAAAGGGAAGAGAGGTGTGGAGAAAGACACAAATAGAAGAGAGGGGTGGAGAAAGACACAAAGGGAAGAGAGGTGTGGAGAAAGACACAAATGGAAGAGAGGGGTGGAGAAAGACACAAAGGGAAGAGAGCGGTGGAGAAAGACACAAGGGGAAGAGAGGGGTGGAGAAAGACACAAGGGGAAGAGAGGGGTGGAGAAAGACACAAGGGGAAGAGAGGGGTGGAGAAAGACACAAGAGGAAGGCGTCTCTGAGAGGCTGGTCATGTGATCCCTCATATCAGGACTAAATCAATTTATCACAGAGCCGGCCAATAAGCACTATGCATCATCCATCACACTAGCCTCCAGTGGAGTTTACCCTCACGTGGTTCCCCTGGCTGCTGCAGTATGGAAGTATAGCTACTGTAGCTACATTACCTCACTCCTCCCAGGGAGAATAGCCAAGGGCAACGCAGGTCAATTAGACAGTATGGAAGTATAGCTACTGTAGCTACAGTCCTGTATTCTTCCCAGGGAGAATAGCCAAGGGCAACGCAGGTCAATTAGACAGGCTAAAAGGAGCATTAGCTGAGCTGACTAAACCTCTCAGCGGCATTTCCTGCTCCCGCCCTCCTCCTGATCCTGTCCCCCCGCACTCCTCCTGATCCTGTCCTCCTCCTGATCCTGTCCTCCTCCTGATCCTGTCGTCCTCCTGATCCTATCCTCCTCCTGATCCTGTCCTCCTCCTGCTCCAGTCCTCCTCCTGATCCTGTCCTCCTCCTGATCCTGTCCTCTTCCTGATCCTGTCCTCCAGTCCTCCTCCTGATCCTGTCCTCCCACCCTCCTCCTGCTCACTGCATCATGGTTTCACAAGCTTTTGTTTTGAGCCTAAACAGAAAGCAGGCCTATAGCTGGACTAGTGATAGTTGTATTACATGTTTTGAGGTTGTGGGCCTCGAAAAAAAAATTCCTCTTTAGTTGTACTGCACTGTGTCTGTGCAACCCTCTGTGTGGAGCCCGCCTCCAAACATTTTAATCCCTCCTCTATCCTTTGAGAAACAGTATATGAGGGTAAATGAAGCTTATTTTGGCATCAGCTAATGTAATGTATACATATTCAACTGTTACTTTTTATGTGAAGGTGTTTTGTATAGTTTAATCCTACTTGTGAATGTCAGTTATGTTTCACTCTTGATGTTTTTTCTTCCACTCTATCTTAACAGGGTGGAGAAAACACACATTCTTCATCAATGAATCAGCTGCCTGAGAAAACACAGTTGAAAAGAAAGAGTAGCCCAACCTAGGATGTTACCTTCACCCAGCTATGTTGCTCTGCTTTAGAAACAGTCAATCTGGGTCAACTTCCAGTGTGTAGCTAGCACAATAGAGACGTAAGACCTTACATTTAGATGACTAAATAAGAAATGTGCACAATAGAACACCCTGTCTGTCATATTGCAAAGGAAAAACAAGCGTTGGGTGTTTTTCTGTTATCTCCATTCAATTGATGAAAACAATCAAGGAAATACTACATAGGTCAAAGGCTTTTGCTTTTATTTACAACAGGAAGCTGAGGCTAGATACACTGTGTGATTTCCCGAAACCTTAAACCACTTACAAACGTTTTATCCGTCAAAAGTATTTTCTTCAAAGTGACATTTAAAGACTGTTCACGGAGTCTTTAGAAACAAACTGTTGCCATTAAATGTATTGTTCAGTGTTCAACCTTTCACATTTAGAATATTGGCATTGAGCCCTCCAACAAAGAACGTTTTCCCTCCAATTTTCCTATGATGTTTTCTGTCATTGTTTCAATGCAGGTGTTACCACAGTGTTATGTAATAGATATTAGTATTATATTGGTACTCTATTGCTGAGTTGAACAGTTCTCAGGAAGGCTACTTCTTATTGTTGTAGTACAGTGTAATAATGAGTTATTACAATTGGTCAACATGTTGCACTGTAAAATAAAGTTTTACACAATCTGTCTTGGGTTTGTGCAGCCCTCCCCCGATTGCTCACACAAATAA